>NC_046294.1:32575052-32878473 GCF_004115265.2 Rhinolophus ferrumequinum | reverse complement strand
ATTGTTGAAAAATTTCCTCCCTGAACTTGAACAAGAGCAGCGTGATATATCTTCCTCTGGACAACTTTAAAGAAAGATACCCTCCTATGTGTGAGATGATCAAAGCACTGTCCCTTTCAAAGAACAGTCTCAATTCACCTCACCTCAATAACCTGACAACATCCCTCAAGGTCTAAGATTATATGGTTCGAGGCCTTGTATTTGTTAAAATCTTAATGACGTTTGCAGTAGATCAGTTCAAAACAGTAATCTAGCTATTTAAAGTTTGCTTTATTCAAGGAACCCCAGAAAGATCATTAGAAATTTGAGTTTGGTTTCATATAAATCTAGATTTGGTTTTACGTTAAAAGAAAAATAGGATGACTTAACTATTATATGGCAATGGCTTTAGGATATCTGGATTCAGGGCCTATATTATACTTTATTGTCTAGGTGGTACTTGTAAATTTTCAGGGTACTGAGAATTCCACCAGCTTAAAATACTTTCCTACTGCTCTGCTATGGTCCCTGGATCTTCTACCATTCATCATACCCTCATTTTAATTTTAAAAAATTACTACTGTTATGCATGTATTGAGGCTATAAATGCTTTTAGGATAGTTAATCTATTAGACAATTTTCAAACATAGCTATCACTCCAGTCAATGAAAGAGTGAGACACTGCACAGGTCAATTTTGATAGAAGACAAAGCAGACACTCAGGCCAATAGTGTGTAGCACTGATTGGAACAGCCTGAGAGGAAACAAGCCCAGAGAAACCAAAAGTAGAGTGAAGGCATCAGAGTTGGGTGATGGAGCTGACTTGTGTCTGCTCATAAGAGAAAACTTAAAATTTCGGTTGTGAAACCCAGTTTTGTTTGTTTGTTTGTTTGTTTGTTTAGCACAGCCATTATTAAAAATTAAATTATGTAATGTAAATAAATCACATTAAAAGCAAAGGTATTATATACTCAAAATTCATCACCTCCTAATTATTTTATTGCATCTTACTATTATCTATGCTCTTTTGATTATTTACAATGAAATACTATACAATGATGACCTAAGGAGCATCTCTTCCCATCTCCATGTTTAGTGATGTCATGTTGATAGTTTGAAATCAGTCATGGTAGGAGTTATTTCTATCAGGGAAATCTGTAAATGCTGTAAATTGGGGGAGGTCTTTTGTTTTTTCCACAGAGTCCATTGTTAAGCATATAGCGACACACTATGACTATAAGATTTATGAAAGTTATTAGCTTCCCATAGGAGCAAAAATGTTTAGCTGGTAGACACAGAGAAAAACAAGTCTCCTGAGCTAAATCAGTTAATCCCCAAACATTCTAAATCCCCTAACACCAAAGTTATCTGTGGACAATAAATAACAAACGGTAACTTTCGCTGTCCACCAAGTCCTTGCTATATTGTTAACAACTTGTCACAATTGTTAACAAAAATTGTGTCTCTCTACCTACAGAAACCTCTGAAGCATCTTCATTTTTTTACATGTTTTCCTCATCGTTTCAGTAAGTTTTCCAAATAGGTTTGCTATGAACCTCACACATACATGTGTTTGAGAATATGTTTTCCATGGGTAAAAATACTTCATTAACTGCTCAGCCCAGAAATATGGGGAGTCAGAACATTTCAGAGGCTGAGTTGGAATTTGGCTCTGCAATTAACAAGCTCTGTGACCTCAGATGACCTCAACTCTCTAACACTCAATTTCCTCCATTCTAACTAGAGCTAGTACAACCTAGCTGGCAGTGTGAACATAAAGATTTCATGAGATACTGTATGGGAAAGTAAAAGCATAAGCCTACTTAGCCTGTCAAGGTGTTAGTGAAATGTTGATCCTTTTCACTACCCCTTTCTTTCTTTATCATCTCCATTACCATATAGAAATTTTTAGGGCTATGACTATCTCAAAGGGAGAAAATCCATGAATTCCCCAAACCAACCCACTGGAAAAGAGAATATGACTTTCAAAGTCCTGTTTGCACATGCACAAGCTAAAAGTTATCTTTGATTTCACAAAGCCCTAGAGATAGACTGAAGAAACATTTTGAGAAGAGCAGATACTTGGGGATATTCTTTTTATAGTTGAAAGAGACTTTTGAATATGATATGGTCTTTCTACAATAGCTTGGAGCCTCCACCAAGGAGAAAGAAAGGAAAATTGAGTTCAAGTTCCTATGATCGACTGATCCAGAATTAGCAGCTCTTAAATATTTTGAATATTTACCTTTAAAAAGTTACGTCAGACAGCCACAGGGATTTCTTTGAACACTATCACGATCTGACCTCATGGTTTAAATTAGCAAGGTGGGGTCTATTCCAAGAGATACTGGTAAAAGGGAGGACTCATTTTCATAAAACCCAGAATTTGGGTGCCTCCCTCCTCTCGTCTTTCCTCAGCCATGACTGAAGCATATGTTGGTTTTTCAGTATGAGAAATGAGAGGAAAGGAGATCACATAGACACACCTAGTAAGAGCTTTGCATGAGGTCCCTATAAGACTTTGGGGTTTATAAAGTCAAGTGTTATTCGTTCTCCCAAATTATTAATATCAGTTTTTGTTTTGAACAGGGAGTGACTTGAAGTGTCAGACAATTAATGGTGTCTATAGAAGGAAAATGTTAAAAAGAAAGGTAGTGCATGTGGTCTTCTGTTTACCACTCCAGTCTCCTTCACTCTTTCTTAAGATACACTGTTGAATGAATAAAGAAATGAATATTTTAGTTCTGATATATCAAACTATTTTTAGTTTCTAAGTCTTCTATGTACTCTCATGTCCCTAAGAGTTGGAAAGTACTATCTTCTCTGCTTGGAAGATGCTTTTCATTTTTAAAATGATGATAATAATAATAATAATAATAATAATTAATTAATTAAAAAGGAGATGTCTGGCAAACAATGGATAATCACAGATGTATACAAAGTGAATAAATGAATGCAATATAAAATAATGTTATCATTGATATTTCAATTTATTTTTCTATATCTTCTTGCATTATTATTCAATCTATCTGCATTTAACCAATGGTTTTATTTGTATTCAAAATAAAAAAATACATTAAATATAAATAGAACTTTCCTATCTTATGAATATTTTTGATATTGATATAGCCATTAGTAATCTCAATTACTTGGGATAGGAAAACAACCAGTGCAAAATGTAACACAAGGCAGGGAGGGAAAAGAAACAGAAGGACCTAGTACATTAATTGTTCCTTAAACTATTAACAGGTAAAGTTTTCAGTTGAAAGCATCAGTCTCTAGAAAGGCTCAACGAAAGGCAGAACAGCAATTATAAAGATCTGCAGTGAGAAAGAGCTCGGGACTGAACTAAAGTAAAAATCTAGTGTGACTAGAAACAAAAAAGGCTGGTTTGGCTGAAATCTGCAGACCTTCTCCCTAACATTTAAATATATCTATCAGATGACAACTCATATTGTGATGTTGAAATGCTTGTCAAAGAAAACCAGATTTCAGCTTCTCCCCAAATAATGTCTTTTTCTTGTTTTTCTCTCAAACTTTAAAATATTTCGAAACATTCTTTATTTGAATATATAAATAAGATCTTCCTAATACTCAGTAATTGTAATTTTCATAATCTATTTGCTACACATACAGGCAAGTGCCTGCAGTTTGGCAATCCTTCATGACAGATCATAAAACAGCTTCATATTCTGGACCTTCTGAACCACACAGATTGTGGTGTGGTAGGGGGTAGTTGGTGAATAAAAATTGCTCCCTTCACAACAGGAATATTGCTTGGAAGAGCCAAAGCCTCATTTAAACCAGCTTAAGCAAACAATGGAAATATATTGGATACAGGGGCATTTCATGAACTGCAATAACAGAAAATACTCAGTTTGGAATCAGAATGAAATGGACCAAAGATAGAATAAGTTACGAACTGGAGTAAATCTTTTCATCCCTTTTTGGCCCTGTAGTCTCTCATCTCAGCACTTCTGAAATCTGTTGTTCTTCCTTTTGTCTCTGTGTACCAGTTTTCTTTATTTCTAATTGTACAACATGGGTCTGCATGATCTTGCAGCCCCAAGATGCACTGTGGATGAACTAGACTCTTTCATCCCAAACCCAAATCCCCAGGGGAGAAAATCTGGCTCATTTTGTGTTAGGTTAGGCTTGCCAGATTTAGCAAATAAAAGTGTGCCATGCAATGTGGGGGACGTACTTATACTAAAAATTATACACCGTTTATCTGAAATTCAAATTTAACTCCATGTCTTGTATTCTATCTGTCAATCCCATCAGCTGTCAAGTATTCTCCTTTGGTCCAATCAGCTGTTGCAGGCATGGGAACAGTACAAATGCAGCGAAGAATGAATGGGCTTGCATTTCAGCTAGTTAACTGGGTGATAGAAAATTCTCAGGAAGGGAAAATGTGAGCTTAATACTCATATGTATGTGAAGTAACCTATTGCATGTAGGATAGAATAAGTGAGAGAGAGCGCTTTGGTTCTTATGGCAGGGGAGCAGGAGCCAGAAATTATTACCATTCAAATAATAGGTGAAAGATTTGCCAAGTGTCTGAGAACAAAATAGTTTGAACCAAGCATTTTTTTTTTCTTTTTTAAAATAACTTTTCTATTTTTCAATTATAGTTGACATACAATATTATATTAGTTTCAAGAACACAAAATAGTGATTAGACATTTATATGACTTACAAAGTGATCACCCGAAAAATCTAGTACCCATCCGACACCATACATAGCTATTATAATATTATTGACTATATTCCCTATGCTATACTTTACATCCCCATGACTATTTTATAACTACCAATTTGTACTTAATCCCTTCACATTTTTCACCCATCCCACAATACCCGTCCTATCTGGCAACCATTGAATTGTTCTCTGTATCTATGAGTTTGTTTCTGTTTTGTTTTGTTTTGTTTTTTTAATTGTTTTCCTTAGGTTTCACATTATAAGTGAAATCATATGGCATTTGTCTTTCTCTGTCTGACTCATTCCACTCAGCAGAAAAGCCTCTTTGTTCATCCATGTTGTTGCAGATGGCAAGATTTCATTCTTTTTATGGCATCATAATATTCCATTGTATACATGTACCACCTCTTCTTTATCCATTCATCCACTGATGGACACCCAGGTTTCCTCCATATCTTGGCTATTGTGAATAATGCTGCAATGAACATATGGATACATGTATGCCCTCGAAGTAGTGTTTTGGGGATTATTGGGTCCTTCTTTTTCTCTTCTTATAGCCTTTGTTTTAAAGTCTATTTGTCTCATGTAAGTATTTCAAACAAGGTATTTTTTCTTTCCATTTTCATGAGATATCTTTTTCAGTCCTTTCACTTTCAGTGTGTGTGTGTCTTTCAATCTGAGGTGAGTCTCTTGTAGGCAGCATATGTAAGAGTCTTGTTTTCTTATCCATTCAGCCACCCTGTGTGTCTAGTATTTAATCAATTTGTACTTAAACTAATAGTTGATAGATATGTAGTTAATGCCATTTTATTATCCATATTTTTAATCTTTTTTCCTTCTTAAAGAAGTCCCTTTAACATTTCTTGTAATACTGGTTTGGTGGTGATGAACTCCTTTAGCTTTTTCTTGTCTGGGAAGCTCTTTATCTATCCTTCAACTCTAAATGATATCTTTGCTGGGAAGAGTAATTTTGGTTGTAGGTCCTCGCTTTTCATCACTTTGAATATTTTATGTCAATCCCTTCTGGCTTGCATAGTTTCTGTTAAAAAAAAATCAGCCGACAGTCTTCTCTTATAGGTAACTACTTTTCTCTTGCTCCTTGTAAGATTTTCTCTTTGTCTTCAACCTTTGGCATTTTAATTATGTATCTTGGTGTGGGCCTTTTTGGGTTCATCTTGTTTGGGCCACTCTGTGTTTCCAGGGCTTGTACTCGTATGTCTACTACCTTCACTAAGTTAGGGAAGTTTCCATCATTATTTCTTGAAACAGGTTTTTAATTCCTTGTTTTCTCTTTACTCGTCTGGTATCCCAAAGATGTGAATATTGGAATGCTTGATGTTGTCCCAGAGGCTTCTTAGACTGTCCTTATTTTGGGGGATTCTTTTTACTTTTTGCTGTTCTGATTGGGTGTTTTCTACTACTGTATCTTCTAAGTCACTGGTTCAATCTTCTACTTCATCTAATCTAGTATTGAGTCCCTCTAATGTATTCTTTATTTCAGTTATTGTATTCTTCTTTTCTGACTGGTTCTTTTTTTATGTTTTCTACCTCCACTTTTATGTTTTCTATCTTTTTGTTAAAGTTCTCACTGAGTTCATTAAGCATCCTCATACCCAGTGTTTGGAATTCTGCATCGGGTAGATTGCTTGTATCCACTTTGTTTAGTTCTTTTTTATGGAGATTTGTTCTATTCCTGTATTTGGGACATGTTTGTCTCCCTATTTTGGCTGCCTTCCTGTGTTTGTTCCTATGTATTAGGTAGAGTTGTTGTGTCTTCTAGTCTTAGTAGAGTGGCCTTATGTAGTAGGTGTCTGTGGGGCCCAATGGTGTAATGTCTTTGATCAGCTGAGTTAGGTGCTCCAAATGTGTCCTTTGTGTGGGTTGTATGTGTCCTCCTGTTGTAGTGAGCATTGGTTGCTCTTTGCAGGTAAATGGGAAGGATTGACCCTCAGGTTGATTGTTATAATGACTGGCTGTGATTATAGTGGAAGAGCTATTTTTCAGGGATTGGTCCTTTGGAGCTGGATTCACTTTAGCCAGATCTCTGGTGCCCTTTGGGTGTTTTTTCCTGTGATGGCAATTGGGTGTGCTGGCCCTAAGGCCTCCTGGGTGCAGCACTATCACAGGCCAAGTTCAGCCCCAGCCTGTATCTTTCTTGGGGCTACCTGACACGAGCCAAAGAATATTCCACAGATGTCTTCCACATACACTGGGCTTGGAGGTGCCTGGAAGAGGCTTAGCTGCTTAGCTGTGAGCTAAGGCCAGATACTGCTTGTTTGGGGCTTGTGAACCTTTGAGAGATTTTTAGGAAAGTCCACAGCATGAGAAAAAATAGGCCACTTGTATGGAAAAGTCACTGGAAAGGGCTTGGGTGGGTCCGCCCAAGTTGGGTGGGGCGGGATCTCAGGGAATCACCAGGATGGAGATAAAAGAACAGTGTTAGCCTGGTTAATGGAAACTCAGGTATGACTTCCACTGGCCTCTGCAGGCTGGGAGGGAGGAGGGTTAAAGAAAGGGAAAATGCATCTTCCAGCACTTCTGTCTGGGAGAAACTTGCTCCTCCAGCCCTCACCCAGAAGCCAGAAAATTCAGTTCCTCCCTATATGTCCCTGGCTTCTTTTGAGCTGCTGTCCCAGTGCTGGAGCTCCGAGCCAGTGAGTCTGTCATCAAGTCCATGTGCAGGCCCACTAATAAGAATGTTTTAGATTCCAGCAGCCCTCCATCTTACTCAGCCACAATCTCCACTGGTTTTTCTCAGTCAGAAGTTGCGGGGACTTCTCTTCCTGGCATTGGAACCCTCGTCTGGGCGAAACCCCTCGCTCCTCAGGGGGGACCTCTACAGTTGAGATATCCCTCCCAATTTTAAACCACCACATGTAGGTCTAGGACCAGCCCGTTCTGCATCTCCTCCCCTTCTACCAGGCTTCACATGGCTTCTTCTGTATATCCTTAGTTATAGGACTTCTATTCAGCTAGATTTTAGATGGATTCTCAGTGATGTTTGTTTTGTAGTTTAGCTGTAATTTTGAAGTGGTCATGAAAGGAGGCAAGCATAGCATTTATCTACTCTGCCATCTTAACCAAGAGTGCCTCAACCAAACAATTTAACAAAAATAATATATATTTTTAATAATTTATAAAGTAGATTAAAAAAATGCCATCAACATGGTCGGTTCAGATTTCATTGCATAAACATTACCTGAGTGTCTATGTACTAACATTTTTAAAGTATGTATTTTTTAATTTTAATTTGGATGAACATCCTGAGAGGTGACATTATCATTTTAGTTTTGTAAGTGGAGATATTGAAGCTTAAAGAGGCTAATTGTCTGTTTAAGGTAACCCAGCTAGAAAGCAACAGAAGTAGAATTTGAAATTCAGGGCCGCCTGAAGCCAGAGACTTTCCACTGTACTATGCTGCTTCTGAATATTGTTTCTTTATACCCTTAACATCAGCATTATCCAAGCTGACACTAAAAGTTTCCATCGCTCCTCTTTTGGGATCTTAAATCAGTAGACACATTTTATATGATGAAAGGTCTAGGATCCATTTCCATATGGAGCACAAGCAATAGTGCTTGGCTTCTGCCCAATATTTTCCCCAGAATTGCTTTCCAATATCCCCATCTGTTTTATAATCCTAAATGAGTGTAGCACTGGCTGCAGTACCTTCTACACCATTGAGAATAACAACAACTGATGCATAACCTATGTATATTCATGAGTGGAATTATAGCAACACAAGAATGCTCTACATTAGTGCCTTATAATCAACATCTACTTCCTCTCTTTTTGTTGTTGTATAAAATAAAGGAAGAGGGTGTTCAGAAACTTTGTTACTAATCAAAGATAATTACACCATTGCCTTTCCAAATATTTATCTGGGCCTCTGTGAGGCAAACAGCAGTAAACATTTAATGCACCATTTTAAGACAGGCTCTATGGAAAGTGTTAACAAGGCTGATGGTGGAATCTCTTTGTAAAGGAAAAGAATCAGAGATACTCTATCTGGAAAGCACAGGCAAATTTACTTCATTGTCATTATTAAGTGCTAAATAATTAATATTCACACAAAGGAATGAATGAACAAACAAATGAATGAAATGTTGTGAATAAAAGCAATATAGCAATAAAATTGAAATATTTGAATGGGATGAAAACAAGGTTGTGATCTTCCCCATGAAGGTTCCCCTTGAAACCTATATTGTATATCTGTACAGCAATTCTTTGAGTACATATTGGGCACTCAAACAACATTGGCAATAGACAAAGGAGAAACTAAACTGTGGCTTTTGATTGTGGCATGAAATGAAGTTAATATTGATTCTATCACTAGTCATAACTTTTCAAGAAGAACAATTTTAAACACCTTTCTATATGTTAGGCACTGTTCTAGGCACTGATGATACATTGGTGAGCAAATAACAACCACAGTTCTTATTTACATGAAGCTTAGGTTTTGTGTGGGGAGAGAGTCTTTAAACAAAATCAAACAAATACATGTATAACATGAAACTGGGATATGAACAGAACGAAAGTTACATAGTGCAATGAGAGCACAGATTAGAAGTCTGACGAACTTCAGCTCATCAGGAGTTTGGGGGAGAACCTTGCTAGGAATTAATAGTTGAAGCAGATATCATTTTAAGTGAGTTGGGATATATAATGTTAATGAAAATTTTGGAGATACCAAGCATAGATAACTTTTCAGACATTTGTCTCTTAAAAAAAAGAAAGAGACAAAATGTGAAGAAAAGGAAATGGGGTTAGACAGGTTTGATTTGTTCAGCTTTGATAGAACTAACATGACTATTTTAAAATACCAACAGGAAGAAAAATTTTAAGAGGGATAAGCTAAAAGTAGAGAAAATTGATACTTCAAATATCCAGAGAATGTGGGAGAAGCATGAAAGAAGCATGAAAAGGAGGAGGAAGAAGATAGACTTATTTTAACAGGAGAAACTAAGGATATAATAGGTTTGGAAGTAGTTAAATGTAAGGTTGTGCTAGTAAGACTTTGAGAAATCTCTTATCTTATAACTTTGATTTTCCCATGGGACAGGTAGGAACATCTGCTGAGGATGTGACACATTAAGAAGGCTAGAAATCTGAGAGGAGAGAAATGGAGAAAGTCATTGCAATAAGGAAAAAGAAAAAAAAACAAAATTGAGGTTGACAAAATTTAGTGGTAATACCAGGGAGAGTTGAAGGAGTATTTGCTGTTGATGATCATGAACGTGTAATGGTAACAGGTGCAGTGTTAAGCAACTTCCCCCAGCATCACTCAGGTATTTCAGTTCAGATACACGAAACGTGGATAATTGTATTCATGGGGTGAGGAGGGTAGGAAGTACACAGATCCAAGAGAGGTTTGAAGTTACTGGCAACAATCTTACTAAAAAGCTGAGCTCTGAACTCTAATGGGATTTAAATAACTGCTATTTTATCCCTTACAAAATTGTAAGAAGGTCATTAACAAATGCCTTTATGCTGTCCATAACTGTGATAAAAAATCTTCACGTTGCTTTTGTTGGGCATAAGTTTGATAGATGATAGATAGACAGACAGACAGAAAGACAGATAGATAGATACAGTGTTTCCCCGAAAAATAAGACCTAACCGGAAAATAAGCCCTAGCATGATTTTTCAGGAGGACAGCCCCTGCACATAAACTCTAATGCATCTTTTGGAGCAAAACTGAATATAAGACCCGGTCTTATTTTCAGGGAAACACAGTAGATAGATATAGGTAGATGATTCAAAGACTTAAATAAAATTTCTACTTTGTCCTTTTACAAGGATATTTCCATGATCTTATATTCCAGTTATTTTAGTTTGAACCTTGTTGCTAGAAGTCCCCCAGAATTGACATTTCCCCGTCCCCTGGCTCCTGCTTCTAGTGCATAGTCTCTGATTTTGCCCTGTGCCAATCAGAAACCATAGCTTACAATCTTCTGTTTTGCAGAAGAATTTTTCTATCCTCCAACACATTAATGTCAATGTAGACTTTACTGATATTCCTTTAGGGATATGAGATAAGAGGTTCACAACACACACCTTGCAGGAAACAAATTTGAAATCTCCTCGGTCATTTCTGTCTCCCTCAAGATCTCTTATCAGTACCCCACTTCATCACCTCTTTTTTCCTCTCATCAATTCTTCATGTAGATCCAAGCTTTTCCTATCCACTTATTCATTTCTCTTAGGCTCAAGAAAAATCTCTCCACTCATTTCATCATGTAGATCTAAGCTTTTTACACCAACTTGTTCATTTCTCTTAGGCTCAAGAAAAATCTCTCCACCAGTCCAAACAGAGACTGACTTCTTTAAAATCTAGGCAGCAACACGTCCACAGGCAAAACTCAACTTCTACCTACATGGAAGCAGATTTATCAAAGTATCTTAACAAAGATATGTCTCTCTCTGCAAATTCTCATACCTGTTTGGGCTGTCTTTTTGTTTCCTCCTACATGGTCTAAGTTATAGAGCAGAGATGTGTGTGGGTGCATTATTTTTCCAGCACAGTCCATGAATGGACTAGCTGTAACATTAGGAATCCAATTGTTGCCACTCGCAGACAATCTCCCATTTCCGTGCTATCAGTAATAAGGGTAATATATATACACATATATGTATGTATATATATGTATGTAATATATATACATATATACATGTGTATATATACATATGTGTGTGTGTGTGTGTGTGTGTGTGTATATATATATATCTGTTGTTCATCTTAGACTTTATTTCCATTTTAGTCAATTCTAAAATCATTTGGAATTTACTCTCTACCTAACACAAACTTTTCTACAGTCCCTTCACCAGCTCCACCCCACCTGAGATGATTGAGAAGATACAGATTTGTACTATCAAAAGAATATTTTATGGACTCACTCAACAGCAATACTGGAAACCTAAAGACAATAAAGCCATATGTTAAAAATTTGGACTGAAAATTGTTTTTCAACCTAGAATCCAAAAACCCACTCTAAATATCCATCAAGTGTGAGGGTAGAAAAAGTCATCTTTTCAGCAGGAGAATGGAGTAGTTGAGTTTGTTCCTGATTGAGCGTCTATCTTAACTGACAGATTTAACTCCATGAAATAATGCATTGGAGGTTTTTGACAGAATTATGGGAAGGTGTAAAGATATTTGGAAAGCGCTATAAGAAAATTAAAAATTATTAACTCCAGGAAATAATCAAAGGATGTTCAAGAAAAGAAAAATTGATTCATCAGTAAAAAAATAGCTAGAGTTAGAATAATTAATACACTGGATATTGCCGTAATTATGGTACAATTATATTGAATGGATAAAGCAGAGGAGTGACAGGTATAAGAAAGGTAAAATATTTTTATCTTTTTATACCATAGTACTATGACAATCAATATATTTGATAATTCAAGAGATGAGTGTGTGTGTCTGTGTGTTTGTGTGTATGTACTCACAATTTGAAAAGTAAATAAGAGAAGAGGCAGTTCAAAGAAATAATTAAAAAGAGAATTTCCAAAGGCAGGCGTAGAGGAGCGATGGGAACAGCTATATTTGTTATAGCTTTTGTGTATTATTTAATTTTTTAAACCATCTGCATGTCTTACTTTAAGAAAAATAAAAGTTGATTTAAAATGGATAAAAACAATAGTCCATAAAATTTACCTTATAAACTTGATTTATTAATATATATGCATAAAATAAATCCACTAACTATATAGTGAAAACAAAATAAATCTCACCCTGCAGTTATACATTGGTATGCATTTATGTACAATTTGGTGATGAGAAACAAATAGGCATGAAAGAAAAATTGGAGCCTGGGGCTTCAATGTAGGAGTGAAAATTAAATATACATATAAATAAAAATATAAGCAAAAACAATATTAAACTAAAATATCAGGCAACTATAAAGTGAAAGATATAAGACTGGAAATAAAACTTTGAGTGGTTATATATTCTGAGCAAGAGGAAAAATACATTGATGAAATTTACCCTCTTTAAACATAACATGGTGAGTTGAGATATATATATGTATATATATATATATATATATATATATATATATATATATACACATATATATATGGCAAGTAGCAAATTTATTAGATTTATGTATATTTTAAGGGCCCTCTGTATGTGAGGCAATGTTTTATTGCTGGGAACAAAACAAACACAAATCCCTGCCTTCATGGACATTATCACGTATACAAATATTTTATTAAGTACACATGAAACATTTGCACAATTAACCACACATTAAAGCCTAATGGTTAGTACATAAAGAAGTCTCAAAAAATACCAAATAGCAATATCATATTAATCAGGCACCATGACAAAAATGCTATTTAAGTGAAATTAATTTTAAAAGAGAGCCAAAAATATGTTAATAAAATGGAAAAGTCACATAAACTTCTAAATAATTTATACTCCTCAAAGCATAATGGAAATTATAAAAAGTTAGATGATTAAAACAATGAATACATTATATAGAAAAACTTTGGTAGGTAGCCAAAGCAATATTTATAAGAAAAATATGTAATCCTAAATTCATGTATTAGAAAAGAAGAAAGTTGCTAAGCTTTACGATTAAAAAAAGAATAACACATTAAATTCAAAGAAGTAGAAGGAAGGAAATAACAAATGCAAAAACAGAATTTAACAAAACAAAAAGCAAAGAAACATTTTAGATAATAGAATTAATCTTTTTATTATTTTTTCAGAATATTAGTAATGAAATTAGCAGAATCATTCGAAGTATAAAGAGTGAATGTATAAATTAACAATAATAGGAATCAAAAGAGAAATATAATTTCCCATGGAGTTTTTTAAATCTTTCAAAGAATAATATGCACAACTTAATGCAAAAAATTCAAATTGTGATACAATAGTGATTTCTTAGAAAATATAAATTACCAAAACTGACTTAAGATGAGTGAAAAGCTAAATGTATCAATAGTAACTCCAGACTGGTTAACATTTAGACTGCTCTACATTAAAGCTCACAACATATTTTTATCCAGTCTCCATTTGAATCCAACTTCATATTTAGGAAAGCTGTGTATTCTAAATCTGGATCCAATATCTTTTCTCCAGGGAGACATCCATAATTACAGGAGATAGTTATTTTTGTAATGAATACTGCTTCCAACAAATATAGCGATTTGACTTTAAGCAAGTTACTCAATTTTGCTAAATTTACTTTCTTTCAGTGGCTAATTCCAAAAATTGTTGTACAGATTATATGAGATTAATTCAAATGAAGTACTTAGTCATTATTTATAACCAAAGCACATCAATTCATGACTATTATTATTGCAGCTAATAGGGGATTAACTAGTAAGTATTAGTATTCCCTTCTCTGTTCTCCCATTGCTCATTGTCCATTTTACATTTAACACAGTTAATTACTCTCTCTCTTTCTATGTCTACCTTTCCTACTGTATTGGGAGCTCCTTAAAGGCAAGGTAGAGATTTACTCATTTTGATTTTCTCTGAGTCTAGCAATGGACATTCAGTGTTTGTTAAATTAGTTACTAAATAAATAAAACGAGCAATCATTCTATCTATCTAACTATCTATCTATCTATCAGTCTATCTATCTATCTATCCATCCATCCATCCACCAGGTGAAAACTCCTGCATTATTTGGCTTTGCTTTGAAGATTAATGAAAACATGGGTACATTAATATTTTTGAGGTTTTTAGGTGAAAGCTTATTTTATAAAAACTTTTCATTCTTGTAAACGGTAGCATGAGGCTTTAAACATTATTTTATATTTAAACCAAATTTTATTAATCTGAGGATCTATTTTACAGGATCTGTGTATACATACATTTATACAGTTTAATATTTACATATATAAGTACATATATGACACTATAATTATACATATAAATATGTATTTGCTTTGTATAAACACAAATATAAAATATATAATACATAAATATACAAAACCTTGTTTCATATATGTACACATACATGTGTAGACTGTATATATAAAACTATATACCTTATATATAAATACAGAGGGTACCAAAAAATGTATACACATTTTAAGAAGAAAAACTGTATTAAAATTGTAATACTCAATATATACTGATAGCAAAAGATGAATACAAGTCACTTTTGACTTCTGCAATTACAAGAAGTGCTCAAATTGGTTACCATCAGCTTCCAGACACTTCTGATTAAGGCGAACTACTGCTTGAGCAATGTTGACCAAAGTGCCTACTTGTATACATTTTCTTGGTGTATATATATATATATATATATATATATATATACACACACACACATATATATATATATACACACACATATATACATATATATACATGTGTATATATATATGCATGTATATATATATATATACATGTGTGTGTGTATATATATATATATATATATATTTAGAGAATATATGAATACAATTTTTTTCAGTATTTATATCCTGCCTCCATCAGAAGATTTGAAGTATTACCGTGTTTCCCTGAAAATAAGACCGGGTCTTATGTTAATTTTTGTTCCAAAAGACACATTAGGGATTATGTTCAGGGGGTATCATCCTGAAAAATCATGCTGGGGCTTATTTTCCGGTTAGGTATTATTTTCAGGGAAACACAGTAGTAAAATATAGACACTGACTATTACTGTTTAAAAGAATTATGTAGTGGTGATATCAGGATTTAAGTTTTACCAAAAACATAAACTACGTTGAATTTTACTAAAAATTTACCTTACAGCTTCATGACAACCAAGGCAAAAGTAATATTCTTCTTTATATTTGACAGTGAGAAGTCTCTCTATTAATCTGCCGGTGAACTCAGTAATAGCATTAAAATCAAAGAGTATATCTATGCATCTTAGGGTAAGAGATATTAAATACTAAGTTAAAAACTGTCTTCAGTAGCAAAGATACAAAAGGAGACCACCAAATGGTTTTAATGGAATTCTTTTGTTTTAAGATATTAAGTTATTCTTTTAAAGAGGTGACTATTGAAAAAATCCTGCTTTAGTGCCTAGACTAGAAAAATGCATGATTTAGCATACCAATTTGTAATAAATAAACTTCTAAAATGTTTGAAATCTTTGTAGAATAATTTGCTAATCTTCCCATAATATTAACAATTGTAATCAAGATTTGCTAGGTCACTGTCATAGACTCTGGCTCCCAACCCTCTGTAAATGACATCACCATTGAAATCCCAGTTTCTCTCACTTTTAAGATGCAAGCAGGTCCCATAAGAAACTCAGCACATGTTAGTCACCCATCTTGATGTGGTTAGGAGTCTGCTCTGCTCGGTCATCCTGTTGCCTTTTGCCTTCTGCAAATGATGCTGAATTGCGGGCAATTCTCAGAGCTTCGCTCTACAGCCCAAATGAGGCAGCCTCCAAGGAGTGAGTGACTAAGACCCTTTTACTTTGAGACTATCCCAAGCGTGTTGTGATTGGCCAATAAGATGGGACTGGACAGAGTATGCCAGGACTGCAAGGTCCTCAGAGTCATAATCAGAAAGCCTATTAGACAATTATAATGGTAGGTGCCATTGGTGCCAACCTACGTCTCCTTTCCTGCTCCAGCGTGCTCACCTTCTAGCTGTTAATGACACACTGCTGTATCTGAGGCCAATAGGAACTGCCTTGCGTAGAAATACCAGAGAGAGTAAGCTGTCCCATGGGAGTAGCATTTAGTCAATAAATGTTTGAAATGATGGTGAACAAGCTCATCTCCCTTATCTGAGAGACACATGTGTAGTCCCATTCATGTCCTAGGTTTCGCTGATGTGGGTTGACTGAAACTAAATTTTAATTTGACTACCCTTTTGCTTGTTTTCTTCTCTCACCTTGACGTTCTTAAAGTTTTCTCCTAGCAGTGCTCTTTTGCACAAGAAGCCTTACCTTCCATCCCCAACCTGAAGCAGGTATATGTTTCCTATGCCCTCAAATCCCTTCTAGCTCCTGTCCGTTTGATCCTACCTGAATCCTATTTAGCAACTAATCCAGTTTTCTATACCCATCTAACATGGCCCAAGCTCCTGAACATAATAGATCTAGGAATTTCTTTTGACTTATACTTCATGGTCAGAAGTGCAAGACAAATTCAAATTCAATTAAAAACTTTAGAAATAGCTAAAGTAACAATAATTTCCACTTTTTTGAGCAATTACTCTCTTTCAGGTTCTATTTAAGCATTTTGTATAAAGTATAACTTTTTCTAAAATGAGGAAACCAAGGAAGAAAGAAGATTCTTTATTTGTCCAAGTGACACTATTAGAAATTAGAGTCCAAATTCAAGTCCGAGGCTCTCTGAAATCAAACCTCTGCTATAGTGCCATTCTTATCTCCTCTTATAAATTTTCCATCTTACTGAATATCAAGTGACCTACTCCATTCTTTTCCATACTCATTCCTCAGACTTTCAATAATGCAATTAGATTAACTGCTGATTAGCTTGATAAATTAAAGTTGGATGCTTTGATTTATACCCACCAGAGTTTTCACTCATGAATATTTTAGTTATTTGGTAAGCTAAAAAAAGTGTTTAATCTAATAATTAATATCTTTATGCATAAGTATATTTAAGAATGCAGAACCTGAAATTAGCTGTTAATTTGACATGGCCATTGAAAATGTATACTATGCATTTTGTGTGTGTGTGTGTGTGTGTGTGTGTGTATAAAGTAATGAACATGATTATCATATACATATATCATATGTACACTCACCATCATCATCATCGCTAGCCTGTGTAAGTTCTAGTCTGTGTCCGATATATTGCTTTTACATAAATTACCTCATTCAAACTTCATAATAATTTTCAAAATAAATATTAATGAGGTTCATTTTATTGGTGAAGAAACTGAGACTCAGGAAGGTTAAATAACTTGTTGAAAGTCCCATCACTAAGTATTAGAGCTTTAATTTAAACTTTTTCTACTACTCTCATGTCGTGTAATCTTCCTAAATAACACATGTTAGTGATTTGGAGGGCAGGGACCATGTCTTATACTTCTTCAGTATTTTTCCCAGTGTTTAGCAAGGTTATCTGTAAAATCTTAGGTGACCAAGAAATATTTGTTTGATTGAAGCTTAGAGGCTGAAACTTCATAAAAATAAATCTTAAAGAGAAGGAAAACTAGAGAAACAGAAAATTTATACCACTTATTTCCACAAATCATGTCTTTAAAAAAGTTGTAAATTCATCCCAGCAAAGATCATGAGCATTATATTGGCAATACCAACTATTGGAATTGTCTTTGAACAATAATAATAAAAGTTTGCATTTGGTAAACTTTAAATTTTTTGACATATTTTCAAAATTGCTTTCAATCAAGGAATGGTTTTCATTAATAAAATCATAACTACACATCCCTACAATATTATGCAAATAAATAGGAAGAAATGAATGATCACCTTAAACTAAAAAACACTTTAACATAAATACAGTAGTGTAGAAAAACTCAATCAGCAGCAAGATCTAGTTCACCTTGTTGCTGTAACGTTTCATATAGAATGGATTTGGAAGTCCTCCTGCTTAGCTAAGTGACATATGTGGGTATGGTGAGCTGTTTCAAGGAAGCCATTTCGATTATGCAAGAATATAAACTATTTTAGAATTACACTGTAAACAGCATTTTCAATCTTGTACTGCAATTATACATTGAATGCAGACCAGATCAGAATGTAGAAATCCCAAAGACTGCTGGCAGGGATAAAAAAAAGGGAACTGATTCTCTAAACAAGGGCACAATTTCCCAGCAGCTGGCTCGGCTTCCCCCACAGCTACTCAGTTAAGTTCTTGCTGCACAGGCAAGTTCCATAGACATCAACTATGAGCAACGTATTCATGGGAAAACCCCCACTACTGAATCTGTCCTTTAGTTTTGTCCTTTTTTCTCACTTTCACAATTAACTCTTAATACAAAGTATTAATCTACTTAATTCATTCACACTTCATGTTAATTAATTAACAATTAATGCAGAGTGGAGCACAGGAAGCAGCAGTAATGATATGGCCAAAATCATGGGTATTAGAATTGGTCCATTTGGGTTCCAGTCAGAAGTCTGGCACCCAAAGGAACGCAGGCAAATGATTTAAAATCTGTGGGCTTAGCCTCATCTTTTATGAGGATAATATTATCATGTACTTCTTAGGATTATTGTAAGTAGAAAAGATATACGTGTAATACATGAAAAGATCTTACCTCAGAGCTTGGAAGCATAATTTCTCAGCAAAAATGGATTGCTCTCAGAGTTGGCTTCCAGAATGGTGGTGTGCAGAGCTCCCCAGGGAAATGACAGTAACTGGTGAAAAATATTTTTTTAAACATTAAAATCTCTGGAAATAGTTCTAAAGGCACACAGAACATGAAGAAACATTTATTTAAGTAAATCAACCAAAGCAAGGTAAAAACAGTGAGTGACTATGTCATTTGAACCACTAGGAGCTTCCACCTTTCTCCCTACCCCCGGTTCGACATGATGGAAACTCCACTCTAGGCAGGTTGAGTTAACACTAGGCTCTCTCAGATCAGAGTCAACAGATGTGTTTTTCCTTGGAAATGGGAGGTTTCCCATATATCTCAACTCCCTATTTATGAGGCTACATAAATGTCAGGCAACTACATCCAAGAGGTAAGAGACTTCTTTTCTTCTCCTGGCCTCCATCATAGGAGGAGATCTACCCCAGGCATAGCAGTGCAAGAATAGGCCTGAACTGGCCTATAATAGGTATGTTGAAAGTACTAAAGTACTATGGCAACCATGCTTAAGAAAGTAAATAAAGTTACCAGGACAAGGTTTCAAAAAATAGAGAATATCAATAAAGAGACAGATCTATAAAAAAGAACCAAATGAAAATTTTGGAGCTGATATTACAATACTACAATTTAAAGATTCATGAGAAGGGCATCACAGTAGATGTGACATGGCACAAGAAAGAATCTACATCCACCCAACAACAGGATATACACTCTTCACAAGTGCACATAGAATACTTCCAGGGGTAGACCATGTGTTAAGCCATAAAAGAATAATAATGCATCCATATACTTGAAAAAAGTTTGATAGACATTATGAAATCTGAAGAATAGAGAAAATGAACACACATTCATAAATATAGGATACCATCAAGTAGAACAACATATGCATAATAGAGGTACCATAAAGAGAGGAAAAGGGGAAAACAGAGCAGAAAGAATATTTTATAAAATAATGGCGCAATACTTCCTAAATTTGATGAAAAACATTAACCAACACTCAAGAAGCTCAATGAACTTCATGTAGCATAATGTCAAAGAGATTACCACCCAGACACATCACAGTAAAAAAAAAAAAAAAAAAAAAAAAAAAAAAAAAAAAAAAAAACTGTTGAAAATCAAAGACAAAAAAAAAAAATCTTAAAGGCAGCAATAGAAAAATGGTATATCACATACAAGGAAACCCCAATCAGAAAAAATTTCTGACTTTTTATCAAAAATCATATAGGCCAGAAGGCAGTGGGATGACATATTTAAAATTCTGAGAGCAATAAACAACCCTGTATGCAAGAATCTTAACCCTACCAAAACTTTCCTTCAAAAATAAAGGCAATATGAAGTCTTTCTCAGATGAATAAAAAGTAATAGAATTTTTTTGCTATCAGGACCACCTTTGAGAAATGCTAAAGGAAGTTCCTCAGAAAGCAAGTGACCTTAGACATTAATTTTAATTCAAAGAGCACTGAGAAAGGTAGTTCTGTAGGTAACTATACAAGACAGTATAACTGCTATTTCTCCTCTTTTTTCTCTTCAATTATTTAAAAAGCAATTGCCTAAAACTATATACATGAAATTGTATTGTTGGGCCAATAACATATATAAGCAATATATTTGACAATAATACTGAAGTGTGGAAATGGCACCAGATGCTAACAAGAATTCACAGCAACGTGAAGAGGTTAAAATGGTAAATTAGAAAATCAATATAATAACCTGTAAATATATTCATGTTCTCCTTTCTTCTTTCAGCATCTTTAAAAGACATACATTTACATAAAGTAATAATTATAACATTGTATTATTGGTTTTGTAACAGAGCTCCAGTTTATTTTGCATAACATTACTTATTCACTTCATTTTTATAAACTAACAGTCTACTGATTGAGAACTAGGCCAACTTGTCAATGGGTTAATTGCCTCTTTATATCAAAAGTGGTGATTAATGCACTCTAGGAAATGAACATCTTGCAACTGAATTTACCAATGTGTTTTCTGCAGAAAACAAAGTCCTATGAATTGATTTTTTACAAAGAAGTTTCCTTTATCAAATAAAGTTTGAAAATGTTCCAGCTGTACCCATCCCACAAACACACCAGCTTATTACAAGTGTTGAGATATCCTGCAGTTAAAGAATATTGTTTACCTTTTTAAACTCAGATTTTCAAAGTTTATTAACCTTAGACTTCCATTTCTTTTCAGGTTACATTAAAATTTACATTTAAAATTATGTCTCAACACAGAACACTATACTAAAAAGCAATAACCTAAAATATACAAGTAATTGTATTGTTGGGCCTATAGCATATATAAGCATTATATTTGACAATAATATTGTCACAATATACTAACATACATACACACACACATTTTACAGGTACACACATAAGTAGATTACTGAGACAATTATCAGATTAATTCAATGGAATAATATTCTGCTTCAAGTCTAGTGCTTCATGGGGAAGCGTTTCCATGGACTTATAGAAATGAAACACATATGAAATATGTATCTTGAAGTCACCTAATAACCTCACCATTTGGTATGAGGCACAGAGAAGGGCAGAGGTTTTTCTCAAAGCTAGATAAAAATTAATGGCAGAATGTTAGAATTTTTCCCCCAAAGATCTGCTCTACCTTGCCTCTTTATATGTAATTCTAAATGCTTTGGATATTAAACATACATGTAGATATGGGAGAATCTGCTTACATGGGATAGGCTGCACAGTCCTCAGAGGTACTGATAGTACATATGCAGCATTTTAGTGAAAAAGACACTAGCCTGGCTTGCTTTGAGCATTTGTAATAATTCCAATGTAATATTCTCCTGAAGCTCCCAGAAGCAGAGAGCCCAGATGCAGCCATGAGTTACTGGACAGGTGTAGCATAAACATAAAAGAGTGTAGAAATCAATGGCTTTGATGAGAAGTGACTCAGATATTCAACTATGAAGTCCAGGCCAGGTAGGAAGGAAAGTCTGACCAGGTGGGAGCTGGTAAGCTGAGAAAAGATGGAATGATTAACCATTAGAGGAATGAAGGAAATAGAGGACTATACGTAGTGAAAGAATAAGTCAGTTGGAGAGACCAGGAGGACAGGGGCTTGTAGATAAACTTTAAAGTATAAAATCCTAAGATTTGGCAGGTGGAAGATCGTCCAAGAATGACAAATTTTAGGATTTATCTGGTGGAAATGGGATGGAGTCAGTGATCAGTGGAATGAGTTAGAGAAGGAACTCTGAGCTGGGGTGTTA
This sequence comes from Rhinolophus ferrumequinum, assembly GCF_004115265.2. Lineage (NCBI taxonomy): Eukaryota > Metazoa > Chordata > Mammalia > Chiroptera > Rhinolophidae > Rhinolophus > Rhinolophus ferrumequinum. The sequence goes on along the minus strand of NC_046294.1, from coordinate 32,856,291 downwards.
ACAGACTATCCACAGAGTTTCAAAGGCCCTTGAGAAGATGGGGAAAAAAAATATGTTAGGCAGCAAAATATATCATCAGTAGACAGCAATAAGAAGAGATAAAGAATAGTAGAACATGGCAGCATACAGCTCGAAGGAAAAGGGAATTTTACAAGAGAGGAGGAATATTGTTCTGGAAGCCAGAGTGAAGCAGAAGGTATGTGGACTGAGGCGGGACGAACAGCTTCTCCTGAAATGGGTGCAAGGAGGAACAGGACTTGCAGAGAGGGAGTTCGATTTTGGTTAGGGGAAAAGGGAAAGCAGATTTTCTATCAAAAACAGGTTTTCTATCCAAATTGGGGTTGTTTGCATTGGTAGAGGGTTCCAGAGGCCACAGTTGAAATGGATGGGAAAGGGAGGAGAAATGGGAGATCGGTCAGAGAAGAGCAAGAATAGAAAAGCACTGGGAAGGGAGTTTAGTAGGAAGAGGCGGTATTGTATTTAATCTATCTTGGTTTGAATCTTAGTTTCACTGAGCCACTAGTTGTGTGTCCCGGGTCAAATTGCAAAACTCTCTAAGCTTGTTTCCTTATCTCTGAAAGAGAAACAAATTAATGAGATAACATGTACAATTGTTTGATGTAGTACTTTAAACATAGTAAGTGCTCAATTAAATTATGACTATATATACATTATAACTTCTATATAGGCACATTATGTGTCAGGTGTGTGACAATAGCAAAAATTGTTAGCCTAAAGGTTCAATATTTCAAATAGACCTCTGCTGTAGAGTTGTATAGGTGAGAGCCAAGATGCACTGAAGAAAAGAAAGAAGCCAGATGAAATTTTGCTTGGTCATATATATACTTTGCTTACTACACTAACAGGGTAATTATAATTTCAGTGCAGAACGTGTGTTATATTAGGGAGTAGACAGGGACATATAGGGGCAAAAACGAGTGATTAATTCTGCCTGTGTTGGAAGTCAGGGAGGACTATGAAGAGGGCACGCTTTGAAACTGAGTCAGAGTTATGAAGGTAGACTAGGAAGAGAGAGGGAACAGCATATGCAAAGACATTCAGTCATGAAAGGCATAGAGTGTTCTGTTGAGAACAACAACAAAGTCACAGTGACGAAACTCCAGGTGGCAGTAGGTAAGGAGTAGGAAAGGAAGCTGGGAAGTGGGCTGATTCTAAAGAGCAAGCAACAAGGAGCCAAACAATAGTTGAATGCGTAGTTTCAGATCAATAAGAGAAATAAACTGTGCAGGAAAGACATTCTACACTAGGGTCTCCACAGGAAGGATGTTCCTGAAGGAAGACCCAAGGAATTCTGGGCAGACAAAAGCAATAGATAGAATAGATACAATCACTTTGTAATAGATACAGTGTCCATAAGTATTCAAAAAAGGCTACCTCTAGAGAGGAACATAACTTTCAAATCACTCTCTCTCGCAGATCAGGGCCTGAGTCCAGTGACAATTCATTCCTTATTTTGATTCTTCTTTAACTTTTAACAATTCACTAAATTAATTCACACTATAGTATCAACTACATATACAAATTTACCAAGTCCAATCCTTCCTGTAAAGATAAGGAGACTAAAGTTCAGGAAAGGTGAAGTGCCTGGCACAAGGATGCAATATGCTGGTTAGAAGGAGAGCTAGAACTTGAATTCTGGCATTCTGATTGCTAATGCAGGGAGCTTTCCACAAGACCACATGGACACTCAATGTAGCCCTTTCTTCTTGAGATTTGTGGTATACAGAGGGTGCCAAAAATGTATACACATTTTAAGAAAGGAAAAAATATTAAAATTCGTAATACTCAATATGTACCGATAAGAAAACATGAATACAAGTCACGTTTGACTTCTGCCATTACAAGAGATGATCAAGGTGGTTCCCATCAGTGTCCAGACACTTCTGATTGCGGTGAACTACTTCTTGAGGAACATTGACCAAAGTGTCCATTTGCATACATTTTTTGGCACCTTTGGTATATGTGTGTAAGGGATGGGTGAAGATAAGGGTGAGTGGAGTAATGAGGTAAAAGAGAACAACAGAAGAGCCAAAAAAAGGAATACAGAAATGGCAGAGTAGCATGTGTGTTAAAAGCCTGTACATGCTGTGATTATGGATTCTTGGTAAAGGCATTCAAGACTTTTCAGTTCAAACAATTATAAAACTGAGACTCTCATATTTTTTTTGTCTTTTTAGGTTTTTATATGAAGATATTTAACATGGGTCAATAGCAAGATTCTCCTACAGGGAATTGTGAAAAATTATGACCGCTGAGAGTTAAACGGTAGAATCAACATATAATGCCAGAGATCCAAGATATGCAAAAACATCTTAAGGAGATGAGAAGAACTGGACCCAAGGGATTGACTTCTCTATAGAGGAAGGTCTCAACTAGGAAGCAGCTCATCCCCAAAGAAGTGAATAACAGAAGAGCTAGAAAGACAAACCCTGGGAGGAACTATCCTCCCCATCTACTGGGAAGGGCGGTCCTGACACAAACCACCAATATCCCAGTCCTTGAGGCAAAATGATCTCTATTGTAGAGATGATTTCATTGAGACATCAGAGGTTATGCCTGGTGCTACTGAACACAAAACTATACAACTCACTTGCTGCCCTGATCCTTTTTCATGGTCATATTGATGCAAATGTGCTCAGCTTTATGACAGTTATATTTCTCATTGTAAATCAGTAAGATAGGATTTGCTTTGTATATTACGCATCTTGAGTTTGATTTGTGGGAATTCATTCCAAATACACAGATATGTTCTTAACATTCTAACATAATTGTGCCTCTGAGCTGGCAAGGCTGAAGGTCAGTCTATGGACCGTGGTGAATTTTCCAAGCCAAGGACATCGTGTGAGCCCCTTGGCAGCCAGCCAGATTTTTCCTTTTTCCTTGAGACTCTTGACCTTTTTGTGTCCTTAGCTTCAAACCTTTGCTATCTCCTACCCAGAAATGTATGCTTAAAGTAATCAAATATTTCACTCATCTTCCCAAGCAAAGATAAAATTCTCTTTGTAGGATTCTTTTTCCCTCCTAAGGCTAGGAAAATGCTAAATAAAGATCATATCAATTATTAAAGGATCATTACAAAAAAAAACCAGTGATTTTTTTCCCTTTCTTTAAGCCTTCAGATTTGCTAAGGTATCAGACCTGCCTCGTTCTTTCTCTCTCTCTTTCTCCCTCTTTCTTTCCTTCTTTCCTTCCTTCCTTCCTTCCTTCCTTCCTTCCTTCCTTCCTTCCTTCCTTCCTTCCTTCTTTCCTTCCTTCCTTCCTTCATTTCTTTCTGCTGTGGTACATTATGTAGAAGGGGGCTTAGATGCAATAATCTATATTACCAATCATGTGCTCTAATGATTTTAGTAAATTGCCATGTTATTATTGCTCTGTTTTAGTAAACACTGTGTCTTAAGAGGTATCCTCTGTGTTTCAAAGCAGATAAAATAAGCTCATTTATGCTAATACCTATCTTCTCGACACTCAGTAAATTTTTCCTAATGCATTAATTATGACTCCAGGTAGGCCAATGACTATTTCATATATTCTAATTAGGAATACTTTATTCAGTCAGCCACACACATCAGTAAACAAGTGGAACGAATTCCCCTGGGAGGTGATAAAAAGACAATGATTTCCTTTCCACTACTGCTTGGAGAATTTACCCACAATCAAGGAGTAATTAGAGAAGAAAATGAAGAGTCAGAAAACATAGTTGCAGGTGTGAGCACTTGGCAAGGCATGTTTCTTTGCAAGGATAAAATGAAAATGGACATCCTCATTGCTAATCATATATGGGGAAATACATTATCTATCATGGTCTCCTTTCAGGAGTAAGCAAAAATACAATCAAATTAGTTGCATTTGTAGGAGAACAAATTGGAATGCAATCATCTCAGTTTAATGTTTGATTCCCAGAAGGGAAAAGATGAAACCAACTCAGCATGTTTGTAACTATTTATTCTTTTGTTATAGAGATTTATCCCCTCAAGATCAAGTTAATTCGCATAAATTTTTGATGTTACAATGTGTGACAGGAGCCCCCAATCCAACTTTTGGTCCATGTTCCAGTGATTAAAATAAGGAGGCAAGATGGTGGTGGGAAGAGTCATTAAAATGAATGATTTAACTACTATCTGTTATTTGGACTTCCCATTTATCATTGTATTTTTAGCTGTTGAAGACATTAAAAAAAAATATTGTGTAGAGGTATGGCTTTAAAATACCTGCATTCGTTATATACATTTTTTTCTTACCAAGTTGGTGTCACAAGTGCAAGCCGTATTCTTCCAGTACAGCTTTTACATTTGTTTGACTTTATTTGCTCACTGGCCAGCCATTGTTACACAGCACCAGTAAATACAATCTCATTACTAACAATGATCCACATTACTTAAGGTGAAATACTTAAGTTCACATTAGGGGCTTAGAAATAGAGCATTTTAATTATCTGGAAAGCAGTCAAATAGCAAATCAAACATTAAAAGACCAAGAGCTTCTTTATAAAATCACAATTCAGCCTCTAGGCTTTCATAATAATTTGTTTCTCTGACCATGGAAAGCCTTTAGAAAAAGTCAGGAAGTCATTCTATTAGTCCTAATGGACGAATAAAGTCTTGAACTCTTGAACAACAGGCTGAAATAAGGAAGAAAGGTCCCAGCTTATTAAAATTAGTGTCAATCAGTTTAGACAGGTAATCAATAACTGTCCACTTACATTGTTCAGCCAACCACAGTACTCAGAAATAAGCCTCATATCTATTTTAGTTTCACTGACACTTTACTAGGAATAAATTGTGGATGTGGAAGTTGGGTGATTTCAGAAAGCACCTTGGAAAAATATCTGTCAGGAGAGTTGTAAGTCTCATGCATTTAGCTGTGGTTCTCCTGTTATGCTAACTAACCTGGATTGATCATGAGAAACAGCTATGAAAAAATAATTTGGAAGAAAAATGTTCAAGGACATAAACTTTGACAATATCTTTTGAAGCCTTGAAGACTTTTTAAATTTAAATATGTTTGATGATGCTTGTGGGTTTGTAACACCATAATAAAATATGCTTTAAAAGCACAGACAATTTCAAAAAGATCATAATTCTTTTTCTAACAGTGGGGCATATTTAAACATCAGTCAATCATTTAATATTTAATTCAATAAAGTTATGAATATAAAAGTTATGGTAGTTCATGGAGGAGATATTGAATGGTTATAACAAATGATGGTCTCCATATGACAGTTAGACTATTATATGGTTCACTTCTTTCCCAATACTAAGTCCTAATTTTGAGATATATGTTCCTCCACCATTATAGGAAACCATCTGGAAACCGAAATTCTCATTTACTCTCTCAAAAAGTCTACAGACATCTGAGAGTCAGAGAGAGAGAGAGAGAGAGAGAGAGAGAGAGAGAGAGAGAGAGAGAAGTATTTGTTGTACACTGAGTATTGGTGAAAAGGAAATACTAGAATAGGTGTTGGAAAAGAAAGTGGAATATCTAGCTCAACACTTTTATTTTATAAAAGAGACTTAAAAACGTCTGTAGATTTTTTCGCCAAGTGTCAGCTACTTAAAGGCAAAGCACAAATTTGAAGGAGGCTTACAATAAGGTGTTCATTTCATTGAATCCAGAAACCGTATTTTTCTCCAGTCCTATAATAAGATATTTCATTTTCCCTTAAACATTTTTGATATGCAAATAAATTAATGAATAGGGAAGTATCTAAGCCTGGAATTAGGTTATTTCAATTGTTCACTTTGAGTGCTTAGATTTCTTTTCTCAGATTACTCTGCTGATTAACAAATATGATAACAGAGCTCCATAAGAAAAAAATGTTGCCTGTATTAAATGAAATTCCATCATCACCTCATTTAAGGAATAACCCCAACAAGATTTCAGCTTTAATCATCCAACAACTCCACTAGAGAGGAATAATCAACCACCCTCTTTAAAGGGTGAAAGTCAGTATCAGAAATGTAACCTCTGATTATGTCCTTTCTTATTTGGTTAAATAAGACAGCCTTATACTTATCCAGCACGTGTAGAAGTCTCCTTGAAAATAAAATAAAACAATCATAAAAATAAACTTTACCATATGTCCAAGGTCTTTTAAAACTAAAGACGCAAGAGACTCTAAATACTGAGAGGTGGGTCCACCTCCACCTAGAAACAAGGGGAAGGCCATTCTTATATCAAAGAGGGAGTCGTGGATAGCATCAAGCATCAGATCTTGGTTGAAAAGTGACCACACTAACCACACTACTTGGGTCTGAATCTTGCCTGCCCGCTTACTAGCTGTGTGATTCTGTACAGGTGATAGAATCTCTACTTCAGTTTTCTGGTTTGGACAATGAAACCAATAATGGCACCTCTCACTATTAGGGCTTATGTGAGAGTTACATGTGTTAAAAAATAAATTATATAAAAAGAACACAGTAAGCAGGGGCTGTTATGACAATTATTATTGTTAACTTCTTTTCTTCTCTGTACTGTCCCATCTTTCCTCACTTAGAGAGGTCTGATCTCAGCAACAGAAGACTTAGATATTGTCTCATGAAGTAAGTTTCATGTTTCAAAAAGAAAACTAGCAATTGCAAGTAAACTGGTAAAATACAGCAAAACACTTGATTCAGTTCAAAGCTAAGTTTTTTTGTTTTTGTGTGTGTGTGTTGTTGTTTTTTTGAAATCACATTCGCACCCTGAAATTATCGACAGTGAATCATCAACAAATTAAAAATATTATGGCAAAGGACATATTCTGAACCCAAATATTAAATTCTTTGGCTAAAATATAAATTCCAGGGTTAAAACTATAGGTTTGCTTTGGGCTTAAACAGGAAAAACAACAGTTTATGAGACATCTTGCGTTAAACAGAATCTAGCTTAAATTTGGCGACAATTTAATTCTAGTGCTGCATTGATCTATGGTCTCAAAAACCATTTACAAACATGTACTGTATCATTATCCTTGTTTTACACAAACTACAAAGCATAGTCAGAGATTAGCATTTTCAGGCAACTAACCAAACATTTTTTGGCCTGCTACTGGGTACTGATGACTGTCATAGTAGCTAAGGTATGTCTTAACATGTTATGTGGTATATAAACCAAAAACAACAAAAGAACAAGACAAACAAATGAGAAACAAAAACTCATAGACACAGACAACAGTTTAGTGGTTAGCAGAGGGTAAGGGGGGAGGAGGGTGGTAGATAAGGGTAAAGGGGATCAAATATGTGGTGATGGAAGGAGAACTGACTCTGGGTGGTGAACACACAATGGGATTTATAGATGATGTAATACAGAATTGTGCACCTGAAATCTATGTAATTTCACTAACAATTGTCACCCCAATAAATTAAAAAAAAATGTTACATTTACTGTCATTTTCTTTAAAAAATGCTGATTCAAGTAGAAAATGAGTATGACATACAAATTCAATTTAACAAACGTTTGTAATAGCTACTAGAACTGTGTTACTAGTTGCACAGGGGAATATCAATGTGGTTGGAATGGGATGGCGTTCCTCAAAGACAGTATAATTTTCCTCAGGAGATAATCATAATGATAATGGCTAATGTATTTTGAGTGCTAACTAGGTGTCAAGAATTAGTTCTTTTTATGTGTTGTCTCAATTTACTTTGATTACCACCCTATAGCTAGGTACTAATTTACCCACTTCATAGTGAGAAAACTAAGGACTAGAAAGGTTGAGAGATTTTCCCAAGGTTACAAGATAAAGGTGAGGGAGGCTAGTAACTCATCTGCCACATCACAGGGGGGCTTTCTTGGTTCTGTCTGACTGTTGGGCTCAGAAGTCCCCAATAGAGGAACCCTGACACTATGGTGACTAGGCACAAAATTCCTTCTAGAGCTTCACATTTCCAACTTCACATTCTCCTCTCCTTTCTCTCCTTCCTTAAAGATTTCCACATTTACTAGCCAAGCTTCTTATTTTTTGACAGTTTCAATAACCTACTCTCACCCAGGGCTCTCTTCCTCCACTCTAGTTAGCAATCCGTCCCCTGAACTTGAATCAGTAACTGTTTGCTTTCATAATCGCAATTCCAAGTATTATATTCCTCAATACCACCTCCTATCTTTCTTGTCCACTGCTTCTACTCCTGACTCACAACAATTTTTCAACCCCCATATAAATGCGATCCATTGAACCCCCTACCCTTGCTCCCTCTCAGGACCTCTTAAGTTCTCACTTCTCTCCTTACCTAGTGTTAATTGCACTGGTCAACCTAATTACCTCATTCCTTCTTCCTCTGATGTAGTAGCTTTGGCAAAAGGTAACCCTGGATGAGGTCAGTGCTCCATCTACATTGTTCCAGTGCTCAGGCATCTGAATTTGATGAAAGGAAAACAAACAAATACTGACTGACTTTATTTTCCCCAGTTTTACTGAGATATAATTGACATATAACTTCATATTAGTTTAAGGTGTACAACATAAGGATTCGATATAGGTATATATTGCAAAATGGTTACCACAATAAGTGAACATTCATCACCTCATATAGTTACAATTTTTTATTATGATGAAAGCTTTTAAGATTTACTCTCAGCAACTTTCAAACATACAATACAGCATTGTTAACTATAATCATCAAGCTGTACGTTGCACTCCCAGAACTTATTTATCTTATAGCTGGATGTTTGTACCTTTGGACCAGCTTCACCCATGTCCTGTTCTCCCCATCCGCCCCTCCCCTGCCTCTGACAACCACCAATTTGTTCTCTGTTTTTCTAGATTCCACATAATGGTGAGATCATACAGTATTTGTTTTTTTCTGTCTAACTCATTTCACTCTCAAGATTTATCCATGTTATTGCAAATGGCAGGATTTCCTTCTTTTTATGGCTGAATAGTATTCCATAAACAGAGGGTGCCCAAAAAAATGTATACACATGTTAAGAAAAGAAAAAAACTGTATTAAAATTACAATAATAGATACTGATAACAAAAGATGAATACAAGTCATGTGTATACATTTTGTTAGCACCTCTGACATATATTACATACATAACTCACATTTTCTTTATCCATTCTACCATCTATGGACACTTAGGTGTTTTCCATGTCATGGCTATTGTAAATAATGCTTCTGTGAATATGGAGGTAAGGATATCTCTTCGAGATCCTGATTTAATTTCCTTCATTTATACACAGAGGGTGCCAAAAAAATGTATACACATTTTAAGGAAGGAAAAAAACTACATTAACATTATGCTAATTGTAACCACTTTGAGCACCTCTTGTAATTGCAGAAGTCAAACATCACTTATATTCATCTTTTGTTATCGATATATATTATTACAATTTTAATACAGTTTTTTCCTTTCTTAAAATGTGTATAAATTTTTTTGGCCATATATATGTGTGTGTGATTGTGTGTGTGTGTGTGTGTACACACACACACACACACACACACACACACATATATATATATACTATATCTCCAGAAGTGGAATTGCTGGATCATGTGGTAGTTCTATTTTTAACGTTTTGAAGAACCTTTGTACTGTTTTCCAAAGTGGCTGCACCAATTGACATTTCCACCAACAGTGCACAAGGGTTCCCTTTTCTCCACATCCTCACTCACATTTGTTATCATTTGTTTTTGATGATAGCGATTCTAACAGGTGTGAGGTGAATCTCATTTTGGTTTTGATCTGCATTTCCCTGATGATTGGTGATATTGAACACTTTTTCATGTAGTTGTTAGCTATCCTTGTAAAAATGTCTGTGAGGGATATAAATGTCTAACTACTGCATTGTTTTGTACACCTGAAACTAATAATAAAAAAAAAGTCTATTCAGTTCCTCTGCCCATTTTTTAATTGGATTACTTGTGTTTATTTGCTATTGAGTGTATTTGTATGAGTTCTTTATGGTTTTTGAATATTGACCCCTTATCAGGTATATGATTGGCAGATGTTTTCTCTCATTCTGTAGGTTGCCTTTTCATTGTGTTGATGGTTTCCTTTGCTGTGCAGAAGCTTTTTAGTTTCACATAGTCATACTTGTTTAATTTGCTTTTGGTGTCAAATCCAAAAAAGTCATTGTCAAGACCTCTGTCAAGGATTTTACTCCCTATGCTTTTTTCCAGGAATTTTATGGTATGAGGTCTTACGTTTAAGTCTTTACTCCATTTTAGTTAACTTTTGTGTATGGTGTAAGATAGGGGTCCAGTTTCACTTTTTTTTGCATGTGTTTGTCCAGTTTTCCTAACATCATTTATTGTAGAGACTATCCTTTCCCCATTGTATATCCCTGGCTTCTTTGTCATAAATTAATTGACCATGTATGCATGGGTTTATATCTGGGCTCTCTATTCTGTTCCATTGATCTATGTGTCTGTTTTTATGTCAATACGATACAGGGTTGATTACTATAGCTTTGTGATATAGTTTGAAATCAGGAAGTGTGATACTTTCATCTTTGTTCTTCTTTCTCAACATTGCTTGGATATTCATGTCTTTTGTGGTTTCATACAAACTTTAGGGTTATTTTTTCTGGCTTTGTTTTAAATGCGTAATTACTCATCTTAAGAGTACCCTCAGTGCTACACAGGAATAAAACTAGATTTCTCCAGTTCAAAATTTGATATCTCAAGAGCCTATTCTACTCCTAAAAATTATAGAATTAAGAACTTCTGTTAAAAAAAAACACAGAACTTCTGTTTACATGCACTGTATCTATGGATATTTGTCATATTAGAAATCAAAGCAGAGAAAGTTTAAAACATTTATTAATACCTTTTAAAATAAAACAAATCCAATATTTATTAACATAAGTATTTTATGAATAATAACTTCGCAAAACCAAAAAAAAAAATTGATGAGAAGAGTATCATTTTAAATTTTGCAAATATCCGCAATGCCTGACTTACTAGAAGACAGCTGGATTTCCTCTGCTTTTGCACTGAATCTGTTGCAATACCATATGTCAAGTAGTCTCTAAAAAATTCCAGTATATACTCACAAGAGAATAGGAGTGAAAAAACAAATAACATGTCATGATGAAAATAGTTTGACCTCACAGACCCATTTGAAGGAGCTAGGGTCCCGCCACTCACAATTTTACAACTGCTTCTTTAATCCATTCATTTCTTGACTCAGCTAGATAAATAAATTATAATACTTTTCACTGTGTTCTTTTCTCCTCAAACCTTCAACCGACTTTCTTCTCTTCGCTCATAATCGACATAACTGTAACATATTTCATTGAAAAGTAGAAGCAATCAGAAGACAATCTCCACACATTCCCACCATTTACTAGCCAAACTTCATCTTTACCTGTATCCTCTTCCCAACTTCTGTACCCTACCTTGCCTCTGAAGGAGGTACTTCCCATGCTAAGGCCAATTTCTTTCTTGTTCTCAATATTTTTCCCCTTTTGCTTCCCCAAGGATATTGCTTCAGCTTCTGCATTATGTTTTATTTTTCTCAATTGCCTCTTTTCCAACAATATTCCAACTTGTTTCAGAAGATTCCAACATAGTTCTTTTCCCTTAATTCCACTTCCCCTCCAGCTTAGCCCCATTTTTCTTTGACAACAAAACTCCTAACATAGCTTCATCTTTTGGAATACTTGTTCTTTTGGAATCTAATCAAGCCTGGGAAACTGAGGCAGCATCTCAGGCTTGACATAATAGTTCTAATGATCTAAAACTTCCAACACCCTTCAAAGAACGCTTTTATCTTTTACTGCATTTCAATACCAATTAGAATCTCTGAGCTGAGTTTTGGGACAAAGTTACGCAGAGAATTTGATTGCATACAGTAAAAATACGTGTTTGATGAATGGTACAGAGAATGAGGGCTGTAGAAATTCATACAAAAAGGATAAATGAATATTAGGTCATAAAAGGTTTTATGGGGAAGATAACTCTTTAGCTGTAGCATATGGATAAGTGAAAATAGTCATAGGGATATAAGAGGAGGCAGCCTTCTTAAACAGAGAAAGAAAGCAAGATTTAAGAGCAAGGAATCATGAAGGATTAAATTGACTGAAAAAAATGAGCTTACATTAGATGGTAAAGTACAAGATGTTTACACTCTGCTCCTTTAAATTTAATGAGCTTAATCCTTCTACATTCTGAAGTGTTTGTAAATTCAAATCCATACAGATTCCATGATAACATTGTGGCAATTTGTGTATGATTACAGCATCTTGGCCTGATTGTATTTTTTAGAGTAGAAAATACGTATTTATTCTCAAAATATGTAAACATTGAGTTTCAATAGTCATTTTCCCCCTTTATAAGTGGATAGTATTCCCAGTCAAGCTGTTTAGTTTAGAAATCAGGCAAGTCTTCAGGTAGTACTTTTCATAAAATGTATTTGATTTTATTTTGAAGCAGAAATCAAATCACGTCTGATTACCATTCGACTTGTGGGCAGCACCATTGTAGGATAAGAAACCAGTACAAAATCTCAGTCTCTTCCTTATTGCTCTCAGATATTCACTTTCCAATTCATTGTCTCAGACTTAATAAATAAGTAAACATCTACGCTCAGAAACATTATGTTAATGACTCAGTATCAGCACCCTTCTCCATCATCCATTAGTTGTTTGCTCTATGTTATCCTGTTTCCTTAATCAATCTTTGGCTGTTTCCGATGAGGACTAAGTACATTTTGTGCTCCTAGGATATTGCAAATGAGTGCAAATCAAGGAGAAAATAGATTATTTAAGCACAAGTTTTATTTATGCTCTGACATCGGTAACCTTGTCATACTTTTCCATGCGTAGACTTATATCCCAATATCTACACAAAAGAGAAAATCTCACTATCTGATGTTTTCAACAGCACAGTGAAAATTGGTTTCAGGAAGAATATTTGGCCTATTCTTTGCTAAATTATTACATTTTAAGCCATAGTTGCTAGAAAGAAAGAAAGAAAGAAAGAAAGAAAGAAAGAAAGAAAGAAAGAAAGAAAGAAAGGAAGGAAGGAAGGAAGGAAGGAAGGAAGGAAGGAAGGAAGGAAGAGAGAAAGAAATTTTACTTTAAAGCCTTTTAGAATGTGTAGATTTGCCTTTTCATTCTGTTTTTTAAGCATGGAAGCAGAAGTTCAAATTTAGAGACAATAGGTTTTTGTTTGTTTGTTTTTTAATTCTTTTGAAATAAGAACATCACTCTCTGGACAAGGATAATTTCAATTAACAGAAAAACTTTCCAACAGGTGATACTTTTAACTACTTAACTGTATATTTTCCATACTCCTATTACCCATCGTGGTTGTGCTCGTTTTTAACTATACCAAGCACCTACAAAATGAACATTTGAAGATAATTGGTTACCTTAGTATATTGTATTATATTTGAAAATGATCATGTATATTACCTGATGCCTTTTTCAGTCATAAAATCTATTTACATATATTTAACCCATAATTGATTTAAAAACAAAAACAAAAACCAAAAACCTAACTTATTCTTACTCTCATCCCTAATCCATTTCACTTACTTTTTATGAAGACTTGTTTCCAAAGTGTTAAGGGAATGTTGACCTTTCTTGCTTTCTGAGTTTAAATAGCTCCTCACTTTAAAACTTTGGATAAATAATTACAAGAGAAGGAATTGGTGTTGCAAAGACGACACCTAAAAAGTGGATTTGAAAAGACGCTTTTTATGATTCAGTCTTGGAAGAGATAAGGAAAACTAAAGAGAATACCCTTGAACTGGAGCTCTGTTCCTTCTCTACAGAATGAGAAGAATCTCAACCTTGTGGAAGAGAATGGCTGAAGAATAAGATCATGACATTTTCCTATATTCTTTGAATTTCTGGTAAAAAGTGAATTGAGGTTAATGTAAGTCCATACAGCCCAGTACATTGGGGAACGTCTTTTAGAAAGAATCCTCAGATACGTATGGATTTTCTCTCAGCTTTGCTAACTGAGTCTGTCAGACAATGGAACAAAAACCTGAGAACTCGTTGCTTCAGAGGAGCAACAAAAGTTGCTTCAAAAGTCAGCAAAATCATTCACAAGTTTAGTAAACCTATGCTAATTGTTTGGTCCTTATCACCAGTAAGGAGACACTGGGTTATAAAATCCAATGATACGCCATCTTTCCAAGCCAACACAAAAACAAAAGCAACGGCCACTATCTCTTCACAAGTGATCTTCAAGCTAGTTGTTGAAACATTTAATATATTTGCATGAACAACATTATGAAAAAAAACAGGAAGAAATTTAATTCTGAAAATCAGGTAGTCTTGCAACAAAATATTTCTGAGAAAGAGAGAGAGAGAGAGAGAGAGAGAGAGAGAGAGAGAGAGAGAGAGAGAGAGAGAGAGAGAGAGAAAATATGTAGGGGTATCCAAATTCAAAAACTTAGTGCACTGACCATCCATCTTATGCTTACATTTTGAAAAAAATAATTTGTTTGGTTAGCTAACTTTTTCTCTTTTACATCCATGGTCCCATGCTTAGTTCCAGGACTTCCTATTGAAAGATATGTGATAGAGAGGTTGTGACTAGTACAAAGTAGACGTAACTACATTGCCCATCCATGCTTATGCAGCGAGGGTGGACTCAGCTGAGCATTAGGAGGAAATTAGCTTGGGGGTCTACTGCGACTCTCCCCACCACACAGAGTATATTCACACTGATAGATTGCACAAAAATTTTGGGAGAAACCTGTGTTGTTTGGAAGGATTTCAGTGCTAAGAATTCTGGGCTTTTTATTATTGCTGCATTATTTTGACTGTAGAAAGAGAATGAGGTGATTTGATATATTGATAACTGGGATAGATAAGGAACCAATATGATTCTGACACATGCAAGGCTGAAAAGAAACATTACAGCATGAGGCAGCTTTGCAGCAGGAAAGCAATCATTTTAATAAAAGCACCAGTAGAATTGGCAGAACTGACAAATAGCTCTGATCAACGTGTTTATGGGCCTTTGATGAGATAGCCAGAGCAGAAAAATATTTCTTATTTTTACTAACTCAGCACCCATTCCCCCTTTTCTGGCAATAGCACCTTGAATTACCTTTGTAACCACCCCACTGTCAGCCTACTGTGGGACTTCCCTTACCCTTCAGGAGTGGGGATTTAACCCAGCACTGTAAAATTTTTAATATTTTTTTAAATTGAGAAATAATACATATACCATAAAGTTTAATCTTTCAAAGTGTACAGTTCATTGATCTTTAGCATATTTATGGAATTGTGCGATCATCACCAATATCTAATTCCAGAACAATTTTGTCACCTCAAAAAGAAATCTTGTGCCTATTGGAAGGTTCTCATTTCTATCCACCATAAGCCCTTGGCAACCACTAGTGTACTTTCTGTCTGTATGCATTTTCCCGTGTGGACATTTCATACAAGTGGAATCATACCAGGTACAATATGTAGCCTTTTATGTCCGTGTTGTTCCACTTAGCATAATGTTTCAACGTTTATTCATGATGTAGTATGTGTCAGTGTTTCATTCCTTTTTATAGCTAAATAATATTCTACTATATGGTTATATCACATTTTGTTTATCTATTTATCAGTTGATGGACATCCACTCTTTACCTCTTATGACGGATGCTGCTATGAACATTCACGTACAAGGTTTTGTGGGACTATACGATATCAATTATCTTGGGTATATACCATGAGTGGAATCATTGGGTCCTACAGTAACCCTTGGTTTATGTGCAATAGGGAAAATGATAACCGTTGTCTGGGCAGGCTTTGAAGGAGCTTCAATCTCATTCTTTTCTCTCCCGTGGTTCCAGGTTTCTGGTTTTCCACATGATTGTGGAGTGTTAGTTTTCTAGGTTGTTATGGAGCTCAGAGGAGAAGAATGGGAATATAAGTTAAAATACTATATTTTGCAGTGTTCTTACCAGTATTGAGATGTTTTTTCTTGAATAAACATTCCCCACGTGGCTGAAAAGTTTTATTTAATATACAGAGGTCTGAAAAAGTTGATTGTGACAGTTTCTGCAAGTATCCTCATTGCTTTTATGAATGGTAGGATTTTAGGAAGTCCTTTCTGTGCCATTTATAGCTGACAGTACTATATCCCTAGTTTTTGCAGTGATTGAGTCTGTCAAGGTATGTGACTTACTCTTGCCCTAAGATAAACAATTTTACCTTTGTACATGCTGAGTGTTTGGGTTTGAGTATAGTAATTTTAAGTATATTGACCATATCCGCCAGGCCTTCTGACTTCACTACATGCCTGCCATTACTGACTGTTTTGTGGATATTTGCCTATGGTTGCTGTCTAAGGGCTTTCTCTAAAGCAATTTAAGTTGGCTCCAGCCTCAGTTATATTAGCATGGATATTCTTCCCATAAACAATGACCAATAGTACTTGGTGTAGTAGTATCCAATCTTCCTGGCCCTTTAGGTGGTATAACTTTGAGATCTATGTTTGGCATTGCTGCCCAAAGTCTCCCATCAGATTTCGCTTCAGTCGCCCAATGTGGCAGTTGATTTTATAATGCACTCCTTAGTGACCTGTTTACCTTCCCTGTTCTGCTTCCCCTGCTTTCCTACTGACATAACGTGCACCTGTCAGATAACTTACTTGGACTTGAATCTTTATGTCAAGATCTGTTTCCGGGGAAACCCAAGTTACACGGAATATAAGCCTGGAGCCAAATGCACCCAATACCTGTATTCCACAATAATAAAGATAACCTGGGAAAAAGCCATGTGGGAGTAAAATGTGAGAGAAGAGAGCCGAGTACTGGTTATAATGTTTAAACCTCTCTATTACATCCTGACTCCTTTGGTGAGCCAAAATATCCCTTTTCGGGTTTTAAATGAATTTGAGTTAGGTTTTCAATTTTTTGCTTCTGAAAGAATTCTGAATAACAATGTGATATTGGTGACTTAAAACACACACACACACACACACACACACACACACACACACACATGCACACACACACCCCATAATAGCCTTAAATAAGTAAAGCCGTTTATGAAACCAATTGTTAGCACCCTGACAGAGCCTTAGGAGTGTCTCACAGGGAGAAATCAAAGATATTTATAAGGTTGAGGACCTAAGCTGCAATGGTTTAAACCAGGTCTTTCAAGGTAGGTCACTAATCAAGATTGGAATAAAAACATGACATAATTGCTTAAGGTTGATAGACATGGCATGGTGAGCATCTTGAAGCAAGTCCTCATGAGTAAACTATTGGTTTGACAATCATGCTATTTGTCCAGTTGAGTAACCCATTGTCCTGAGAGCATTATTTACCCAGATAAGCAAACTGTTTCTTCAGATAAAACAATATGGAGGTATATCCTGAAACAAACAGTGAAGTTATTTACTGGTTTAAAATCTTCCTGAAATAAATAGTTAAATCTTATTGACACAGGTGTTCTCTGTTCTCAATCCTGATACTTAAGCTGTGTGATATAGGTGGTCTTAATTCTCATAAAGATGAGCAGGATTTGTCTTTATGGGTCAAAGGGCAGTGACATGGAAGGAATTCTAGGCGGAAGGCAAAACCAACATAAAGATGACAAAGCTTGGATAAATATTAAGAACAATGCTGGAGTAGAATGAATGGGAAATTAGCTACGGAGGGGAATGTAGGTGAGATGATAGAGATCCAAGAACCTGAAGTTTGTCCTTTCAGCATTGAGGAACCTTTGCAGGTAATGAGATACCTCACCCTTAAGAAATGTTTGTGTTTGCATTTTTGTTTGTTTTGTTTTGTTTTGCTGGGAAATCTTAGTTTCTAAGTGGTTACATAATATAATGTGCCATCAACTCAGGAATTTACTTCAAATTTCCTCTGGGTATTTAAGTCTTTTTAGTATTTTCATACCAAGCCCTATACTTTGAAGGTTGATTGGAAAATAAGAGTTAAATTATTATCTGCAAAGAATGACGACAGGAGAATGAGACTGTGAGAATTTGGCTTTCACCTCTGCATGTATTTACTCATTGTGGAGAAAGGACATTATTTATTCATTCTGGAGCTGAGGAAGGGACATTCTAAAGCTTGACTTAACATTGGTCAAACAATACTGCTAAGATTTATAACAGAGTTCTTAAAGTGGCCGATATATATTTTTTCTGATTCTGAGAAAACTCAGCAAAAACACAATCTCAATCTAATATTCTTAGACTAACCATGAGCTTCACATTTAGACCAATCTAGATTCTAATGCTGACACCGACACTTAATAGAAAGATGACTTTGGGCAAGTTATTTAATACCCTTGTCCCTCAGTTACCTCATGCAAATCATAGCAAAAGATAATACTATCTCACAAATGTGATGAGAAAATCCAATAAGGGGAAAGAAATAGCCTAAGAGTTTGGCATAAAATTGGGAAACATTGAAGACTGATTTTTGTTTTTGTTTTTTGCCTTTTACCTGGAGTCGGCTTCCATGAACATATGCACAGGGAAAGGGAAATAAATGTCTAGGCCAATGTGTGATGGAGACAATGGCTGCCTTCCAAGCCTTTCAGTGTCTGGCTTTCTATGCTCCTGCATTTGTTTCACCTTAAATCTGCTCTCAGACTCTTTATGTAACCATCATGAGGAACGTTCAAAATTTAGGATTACGTCTCTCAGGGACATCTGCCCTTTAATCAAACTTTTTTGTCTGAAAGGGAATGATTTGTAATTTGACATTTGAGTGTGGCAGAGGAAGCCCTCTAGGAAGTCACTCCATGGATGAAACTGCTGCATTGAGGGTAAGTGTGAGTAGTCTGGGGCCTAAAATGGAAGGGGCAGGCCATGAACTAGGAGTTAGCAGACACAGGTTCTGCCACTTTCTACTGACATTTAACCACGGGTCACAAATTCTTGATATCCCAATTTCTTCATCTATGAATGAGGGAGAATTACATGAAACAAGTCTGAAGTACTTTAAAAATTTTACAAAGATACACGAGTGTAAATTTCAATAATTTTTCATATGACTTCCCTCAAAGAGATGTAAAATCAAAGCAAATAAAATACGAGGTAGCAGCAATCTGGCTGGTAACTGACCTCAGAGAAGGTTATTGCAGAGACCTTTTTGCTATGGGCAATTGGAAAATAACTGAAGATTCACAATGGAGTCAATGAAAATCTTCCTGGAAGTTTGTAAGTGCTCAATGCATGAGACTGTGGCAGTGGAAAACACCAAGCAAGAAAGAAGTCTTCTAGGTATTTTTTTCACATATGACGTAAAATGTGAAAAGGTTACAATTTACTCTCAATTTGGGTTTCTTAGGAAAGATATTCTATTCTATCATTAAGCAAGTCTTTATTGAGTACCTACTGTGTGCCAGGATGTTAGTTGTTCTTTCTGGAGAGCCATCTATATGCAAGGGATCACATAATGCACTTAATATCTTTAAATAATTATCTCAGTTAATCATTATAACACTGTAAAGGTTAGCATTAATATACTTTTTTAATATAGCAGAAAACTGAGGCTCGGGCAGATAAAGTAACTTGTTAAGACAAATACTAGGTAGCTTTTGGCAGAAGTGAGAGGCTGACATTCATTCAGCTAAGGGTTTGGTAACCTTTACTACTCTTCTTCAGCTGTTTTAATTAAATTCGATAATGTTCTCTAAAATAAAATACAGGATGAAATTTACTTCACTTCAGTTTTTAAAATGAACTTGCTTCATCCAGAAATTTATGTTCTGGAGTGGGAAGGAAAACGGGATAAACAGACAGTTGAAAATTCCCATCCAGAAAGTTTATAGACATTTTTATTTTACATGAAATCCTGAACAATAGGAATTTAAACACTCTGCTTTACATCCAAAAACGTTGGAGTCAGACATCAGATGTTCAGAATATTTTCTTTGTGCTTTAGGATAGAGAATCTTTATCTGGTATTTTTTGCAGTCCAGCCTATTCTACTGGAGTGTTATAAAACACATCTATCATTCTGAGTTACCAAAAAAAAAAAAAAAAAAAAAAAAAAAAAGTCATTTATGCTGTTCCAAGTTTACATGGGATGGAATGCCTGAGAACACCAGTGATTTATTCATAGTATGAAAATGAAAGGGAAAGGAATAAAAATAAGTAAATGGGAGACAGAGAGTAGGTCCCTTTGCTCAAAACGCTCTCATCAATAACACTGATGCACTCAGATGTTGAAACGAAAAACCTACCAACTAAAAGTTTTCAAGTCCAGAAACTGAAAGTTGTAATGTCATCAAAAGAGTTTATCGTGTGTGTAGTTACAAATAGAAAAAAAAATAAAACCTACGAGTCACTTCAAAATATGAATAAGTATAAATCTTAAACTTGGTTCTTTAAAATTCTTCTTCAAAATGAGTATCAAGAGGGAAAAGATTTTCCATCTCGGACCAAAAGATAGTTTGGGAGACCTACAAATGTTTCCCATTGATATCAACATATCACACAAGCAGGCAGCCATACCCCAACCTGGCCTTTCATTTATCTGACAAGATTTTTGTCACAGCAGAGGCTCTGAGATGGTGCAGAAGTGTTTGTATCTCAGCAGCAGGCAAAAGCTGGGGTTGTCTGCCAAAGTTGCAAACACATGTATTCTGTGGTGTAGCTGAGAGATAGCTGCCCCAAGGTGTATGCCATGGGAAATTCTAAAGATAATGAGGCCAGACTGTACTCTGCATGGATCCACAGTAGGTAAGCACTGGAATGAAAGTGGCTGGCCGCCATTAGGAAGAGATCCTTTGCACCCGAAGCTGAGATTTTTCATAGTATTGCAGGTGAAAAAGTGCAATTGAAGGAGTTTATATATCATATCCATAGCAGGAGAGGGATATAAATTAGTAAGTCTAATTGGGATGGCTAGCATGTCACTACAAACACCAGAAACCATTTTTAATTTATCAAATTAGTTAGGTTGCAGGATTTTCAGGCAACAAAGCCAATGTACCATTCTAGAAGATAATTTAGAAATACATATCAAATGCCTTGAAATGCTTTCTCTAGGCAATTTTAATCCGAGGAATTAATTTTAAGGAGGATGTGTTCCAAGAGTGACCTAAAAAATGGTTGTTCATGACAACATTAGTCACAAGAGTAAAAATTAGAAGCAACATCATTAGTCATTAGGAAATGCAAATCAATACCACAATGAGAGAACGCGTCACACCCACTAGAATGGCTAACAGTCCTTGCTGAAACAGTTTATCGATATAGGAAATTGTAGCTTGCATTGTCACCACTATAATCAGTGGAAACTGGGACTGTTCCTGGCACTACTGTTGCCAAAAATAATGATCTCTTGTCAGTATCTCCAGATCAAGTATGCCAAGTAGGTGCATCTGATTAACTGTGGTTAGGTTACCTCCCTACAAACTTGTTTCCAGGGAATCTGGGAAAGTGACAAAGTGTCTCCAGCCTGATAAAAATCAAAGGCATGTTCAGCTTTTCACCCAGACTTGAAAGGTAAGGAACTCCTCAAATATAGAAAAAAGGTATAGATACTAGACAGTCAGAAAATGAAGAATGTCCACCCTGGTATAGATATGGATGTAGGTACTCACAGGTCAGACAAACTACATACATATTCATTTAAAACAGATCACCACATATATATTCATTTAAAAAGTTCTAGAAGGTTAGAATACCAAAATCTTGTAAACTGGGGCATTGCTTTTTTCCCTTTTTCTATAATACTAACCTGTATTTTAAAAATATTTTAAACAATGAAATCATAATAGTAAAACCATTTTAATTGTTTTTTTTTAATGATTACTAAAGTAACCATCAGTCATTGCTTTGTTTTTATTATCGCTTTTAATTCTTACCTGGTTGGTAGGAATACCCTATTTGAATACTATAGACATCCCTCCAATAGCTTGTTTTCATTTTAATTAAATTTCTAAGATCATGCATGACACTTTGAAAGTGATTGTCTTTTTACCTATGCATTTGTGAAAGCTTCACATATTATCATATCTATCATTCCTGGTTGAATCATATACTCATAAATCTTCCATGGACAGCATAGTCTATTTCTAATGAAAGCCTTCAGCTTACAATAAGAAGCATTCAACTGAGGCACTTTCAAAGTCTTCTTTCATTCAAATTGCTGAGGAAGCTTTAAGTACCTTGCTGCCCAAATGACTTAGTGAAATTAATGATCCAAAATAAACGTTAAAATCTCTATAGTTTTTTTTTTTCTGGAAACAAAATCAGAGCCTGAAAAGCTGACAGAAAGCATTCCAGGAAGCTCTCACCATCAAGTCAGAGGTACCTGTGCTTTTCTAAGGAGCCAATAAATCAGCATAATTTCGAATTCCCAGGGTTCATTGAAAAGAGCAATTATGTTAGTCAAAATAATAAGGTTGAGGCTGAGATCTGAATCACATGCCAAGTGTGATAGGAACGTATATATTGAGGATCCAGGGCAATAGTACAAATTTTGTTTCAAATGAGATGTGATTTTATGATAAGGTTAAAAGCATAGGCAGTGCAGTTTAACAAATGTGGGCTCATATCTGTACACTTAATAGATGTATGACCTTGGAAACTATTACAGACGGAATCCATTACATGAAAACAGGATACAGTAAAACAATTAGATCCTTTTCTGCCCTTACCAGAAAGATAAATGACTTGTTTATATCTATAACTTTACTCCACAGGCATGTGGAACAATGAATTCACATAATAAATATAATTAACTTTCTAGAGGCTCCTTCCTCTGAGTTATTCATGTACTAATTAATTCAGCAGCTATTTACTGAGAATCTACCATGTGCCTGGCACTCTAAGGATATTTGTATGAGTGTGGCAGCAGAATGAGGACTGGAGGGGATGAGAAATACATAAAGATGCTTGTTTTCAAGTAGCTCATATTACTGAAGGGAAGTGGAGAACAGCTGAAAAGATGCACAGGAAATTATCTCACACACACACACACACACACACACACACACACACAACTTGCTGACCAAGGTATTAAGTGTTGTACCATTGTAATTAAGAGTTTGGGTAGCCCAAAAGAAAGTCTGATTCAGTTTCTGGATTGGTTTAACAGATTAAAACTTCCAGTATTTTAGCCATGTGATCATTAAGGTGTTTTCTACCCTGAAGACTGTAAAGTCATATGACTTAGTATATCAGTCACAGCAATAAAGTGAATAAGTATAGGCTATCTATAAAAAGAACAATTATTTTCAATTTGGCTAGGAGAGAAAAACCCAAGTCTAATCTGTATACAAGAGAAACACCTAAAAAATAATTCAGAAAGGCTAACAAACAAAAGGGTGGACAAATACATACTAGGCAAGTAGAAATGAAAAGGCATTGCACTGATGATTTCCAAGTGTAATTTACACTAAAAAGTGTCAAATTCAATTAAGTTTATTTTATTAATGCTAAAAGCTACAATTCAGAATGATTAACAGTTATAAACATCTGTATGAAAAATTACAGCAACTGTCTCTATAAAGTAAAAACTGTAGAAGATACAAGGATTCAGAGAAAAATATACACTAATAATAGAATTTTAGACTCCACTCTCTGTGCAAGACAGAACAAATGGCCAGAAAATAAATAAGAACATAAGGTCCTACATAAAATATAATCGACAAGGACAATCTTATGGCTATACTTTGAACTGTGCATCCTACTAATAGAGAACACACCTTCATCTCAAGAGCATTTGGAACAGTCACAAATATTAGTCATATATAGAGCATAAAAAAGCATTATTAAGTTCTGTAAAGTATTAGGTTGGTGCAAAAGAAATTGTGGTTTTTGCAATTATTTTTAACCTTTTAAACCGCAGTTACTTTTGCACCAACCTAATAGAAATAATTGATCACCATATAATGAAACTAGAAATTAATAGCAATATAAATAGGCCCTTTAATGTAATAATTAAAAAGGCATATAATAAACAGCTCATGGCTGAAAATGGAAGCAAAATTCAAAATTGCAGAATTTCTAAAAATTAATAATAAGAAAACACCATATATCAGAATAAGTAGAATGTATTTAAAGAATGATCAGAGGAACATTAAAATAAACATAAATAGAAAAATACAGGAACCATAAAAATATGACAGCAATAGATTAAGTTACTAACTAAAATGTTAGGAAAAAAGAGAACGGTGCAATTAAAAAACAGCATAAAGATTAAATCAAAAGCAAAAATTATTAAGGTAGAGCACAGAAATACAATAGATACAATTTAATAAATCAAAATCCTGCTTTTGATTAACAAAATAAACAAACCACTAGTTAATCATGAGAAAAAGAAGGCACAGATACACAAAATAAGAAATGACAAGGGGAAAATAACCATTGAAAGAGAAGAAATTGTTACAAATCATGAGACTATAGTAAAGATAGAAAGCTTAACTAAACCAATTTCCACTGAAGAAACAGAGAAGGTTATTAAGAAACAACAAAGAAACACAGGCCTAGACAGTATCACAGAGGGGTTCCACCAAATCTCCAAACCCTGGATAATCCTAATGATACATAAATGTTTCCAGAGCCTAAAAATAAAGGACACCTTCAAATTTCTTCTTAACATTAATGCCAAAACCTGATAAAGATTTCAGAAAGGAAGAAAGTTACATATCCATATCACTTACATAAACATATGGAATAAAACATTTTTTAACAGAACCCAACAACGTAAGAGGAAAATAACCCCATAATCAAGTAATACTTATTATAAGAATGCAATGTGTGTTCACTGTTAGGAAATTTATTAATATGACATACCATATTAATAAATCTAGGTAGAAAAGCTACGATAAAGCCCAGAAAATGCAGAAAAAATTTTTGACAAACACAACCCCATTTGTGATTTTTGAAGACCCAATAAATTGGAATTGGCTATTTTAAGTACGTAGGCTGTTATTCTGAGTGCAGTGGAAAGCCAATGCAGAATATTTAAGCAAGGCAGTAACAGGCTCTGATCTAGTTTCAAAGATATCAGTCTGGTTCTGGCACAGCAAATAGCATAGAAGAGGGGCAAGAGTAGAGGCACAGAAACCAGTAGCAGTTATTTCATTAAATTCCTGAAGTTTTGATCTGAACACAGTGGGAATCCACATTCCAGGGAAGGAGGAGAAACAGGTGACCCTTCAAGAAACAGCCTTAGAAAAGCTCCTGACCCATTTTCAGGCCATAGGTTGCAATGAAAAGCCACTACACATCCTGGGGCAGGTAGCTCAACACTGTGAACTATTTTCTACATAATTTCTTTTACATAAAAGTATGTACTGCATGAGTCTTTCATCAGACACTTCAGTTCAATTTATAATTATAGCTTTTCTAGGAGAAAACTCTGCAATTGTGTTAAATATAAACACACAAAAATGGCTCTTATCATTCAATGCCATTAAACTGTTTTTAAAAACATTATGCAGCCAGCCAGGATTACGTTTTATTGATTTAAATTTTGGTTACCCATTACGTAACTGAAAGTTAATCTAATTCTTATCCATTGAGTAAATACTGGGGTATTACTGGACGGTTAGAGATTCTCTTAAGTAGTGGCAAGCAGGAAAAAAGGATCTTTCCATTATAAATAGAATAAATAGTATAATTGTCACACAATATTATGAGGTTTTGGAGACAATGCTATAAAGCATGGACTTTATTCTGTAACTGCTGAGGAAGTTTGAAGGATTTTCAGTGAAAAAGCAACATGATTACATCTTTGAATAATTTTTTTTGAATACCATGAAGATTGTGCAGTTTGTTAATAAGCATACAGATAAGGCCTGTCTGTGTTTCCCTCAGAAACCATAAACTTTACTCTGGAATTTGACATGCAAGTGAATCTAGAAGAAAAAGTTTGACTGGCTGGGCATGGACACTGGGATAGGTGAACCTTAAAAAAGGCATGCATTCACTTGTCTCTTTTAAGTCAGAAAATCTTTTCTGATGTGGGACATTATTTTCCTTACTGTTTTACTGGTAATTATTATGTCATCTGGACTAGTTATGTCGCTCATATTTTTAAAACTCATTTTATGTATGTTCATTTAAAATATTAGTGCAAATGGCTCCCAACTCTGCTTCAAGGGGACATTTTTCCCTTTTGATTGAAATTCTGGTCCCCTTCCCTTAGAACAGGCTAGAGGCTGTGAGATATCCATTATTTTGTTCTCTCAACTGTTACACAAGCAAAAAAAAAAAAAAAAAAAAAAAAAGAATAAAATCCATCCTTCTAGCATTATTTTCAAAATCCTGAACCTCATAGTTACTTTACCTCCTGAAACTCTCCTTCTGATCATTTTGGAAAAAAATGTTATGCTACTCCAAAAAAAAAAAAAAAAAGTTAGAAAACTATTGACCTAAAGAAATATTTAGTTACTGTCTGAAGCACAATGTCTTTTGAAGCCACTTTAACTCGAACATACTTCTCTTGGGCACACTATAAAAGGCCAGTTCTAGCACGCATTCACCTCAAAAGCCTTATTTCTGAACTTGTTTCATAGCAGTGCAACTCTCCTAACCCCGGAATACCTCCCAGAAATAGTGCTTCTGCTGGGCACAATCCAAGCCTTCACTGAAAATGGACACAGTCACCCTGCAGCAGGTAGGGTGTTCTAAACTACCAGTTTTCTACTTGACCTTCTTTAGAATCTACTCTCTACTTGATCCCCTCCTTACTCACTTTTCTTTTCTCACTTCCTATTATGAGACGATGAGTCATTGTAGTGATGGAAAGAGGATGGTCATTTAGTTATAGAAGGCATGAGTTTCCATGTATGAGATCTTGAACAATCACCAAATATATCACAGATGCTCTGTAATCAACCCTATTTCATGTTTCTGGATGCAAGGCATGGCATTATGTATGTGAAAACAACTTAGAAAGCACAAATTGGATGTAAAGGACCTATACACTGAAAACTGTAAGACATTTTGAAAAGAAATGGAAGAAGACACAAAGAGATGGAAAGATATTCCATGTTCATGGATTGGAAGAATCAACATAGTTTAATGGCCATTTTGCCCAAAGCAATATACAGATTTAATGTAATCCTCATCAAAATCCCAATGGCACTTTTTATAGAAATAGAACAAAAAAAATCAGATTTGTATAGAATCAAAAAAGACCCCAAATAGCTAAAGCCATCCTAAGAAAAAAAGAACAAAGCTGGAGGTATCACACTCCCTAACTCCAGCTTATACTTCAGGGCAACAATAATCAAAACAGCATGGTATTGGCATTAAAACAGGCACACAGACCAATAGAATAGAATTGAAAACCCAGAAATAAATCCACATAGATATAGACATATAATTTTTGACAAAGGAGCCAAAACCATACAATAGAGAAAAGAAACCCTCTTCAATAAATGGTGCTGGGAAAATTGGAAAGACACACGCAAAAGAATGAAACTAGACTGCTATCTGTCACCATGTACCAAAATTAGCTCAAAATGGATCAAAGACCTAAACATAAGACCTGAAACAATAAACTGCATAGAAAAAAGCATAGGTACTGAACTAATGGACATTGGTTTCAAAGAGGACTTTATGAATTTGACCCCAAAGGCAAGGGAAGTAAAAGCTAAAATGAATGAATGGGACTATATCAAACTAAAAAGCTTCAGCTCAGCAAAAGAAACCATCAACAAAACAAACAGGCAATCAATGGGAGAAGATATTTACAAATGCCTCCAGTAAGGAGATAATGTCCAAAATATATAAGGAACTCATACAACTCAACAATAAAAAGACAAACAATCCAATTTTAAAAAATGGGCAGAGGACATGAAAGAAAATTTTCCCAACAAGACATTCAAGTGGCCAACAGATATATGAAAAAAATATTAAACTTCACTAGCTATTAGGGAAATGCAAATCCAAACCACCATGAGATATCACCTCACACCTGTTAGAATGGCTACCATCAACAAGACAAATAATAATTAGTATTGGAGAGGCTGTGGAGAAAAAGGAACCCTCATGCACTGTTGGTGGAAATGTAAATGGATTCAGCTGCTATGGAAGGCAGTGTGGAGGTTCCTCAAAAAATTAAGAATAGAATTAACATATGACCCAGCAATCCCTCTCCTGGGTATCTAACCAAAAAATCAGAAAACATTTACTCATAAAGTTATATGTACTCCAGTGTTCACTGCAGCATTATTTACAGTGCCTAAGACAAGGAAACAACCAAAGTGCCCTTCGATAGATGAATGGGTAAAGAAGATGTGGTATATATCCACAATGAAATACTACTCTGCCATAAGAAAAGATGAAATACTGCTATTTACGACAACATGGATGGATCTCGAGATTATTATGCTAAGTGATATAAGTCAGAAAAAGGCAAGAACCATATAATTTCAGTCATATGTGGTATACAAAACTGAATATTGCAAGATAAACAAATAAACAAAAACTCATAGACACAGACAACAGTTTAGTGTTTACTGGAGAGTAAAGGGGGAGGAGGGTGGTAGAAGAGGGTAAAGGGGGTCAGATATATGGTGATGGAAGGAGAACTGACTCTGGGTAGTGAACACATAATACGATATATAGATGATGTATTACAGAATTGTACAGTTGAAACCTATGCAGTTGTGTTGACCATTGTCAACCCAATAAAATTTAATTTAAAAAAGTACAAATTGCCACACATATGCTAATTATGATTGTTTTCAGCTATAAACTTAAATTTCAAATGATTTTCCCTCTATAGGTACATTTTACAGCTGTTTTCAGCCCTTTTTCCACTCTGGAGACACAGAAGAAATTTTTCAGTCCATCTTTCTTTTGAAGGTTGGAGTAGTTCCCCTGAGTATTTATGCCTTTCTTCAATGACGACCTTTAACCACCTCACTGCAGAATCAGGTAGAAGGTTGACCAAGCCAATTTCTGCATTTGTATGAATAGGTCAAATATCTGAATAGCATTAATGAGATAAATTCAGTCAATATATCTATGCCCCAGTGTGCATGTATCACTGCCTCAGAGGAGAAACATTTTAGAGAGTTATTGGAGAGACTAACTGTAATTCATGGTTAGAGTTAAATTATCTTTATCTTTTTCTTTTATCAAGAAGTCTGATTCATTCAGGAAATTAATTTTACCTTTGCTTCCTATTGAATGAATGTTTACTTGGCTAACCTACTTCACCTGTAAGTGAAAACCTTTATTTAAAATGCTATCATTTACAATAATAATAATAATGATAATAGTGACAGAAACAATGAAAGTTGCATTTATTTGGGGCCTACTATGTGATATATGCAATTGGATTCCAGTTTTCCAAATGAGGGAATAGAGACTTACTTAAAGAAGTCAAGCCACAGGAAAATTTAGAGAGCTGGTTAGTGTTAACTGCATGGAAGAACAAATGAAAGCAACTATTCCATGTCAATATAAAATAAATAATCATCATAAAATGGCACTAGTATTAGAAAGTGGTTGTGACCTTCTAGAAAAGGTATTCTTTAGGATAAGAAAGTGAAACAGGGTAAGCCCAAATTTTGGAAGGTTTATGAGATTTGGAGGTCCTGCTTAAGAAAAACAGTATAAAATTACGAATACAAAATTAAATATTTATTTGGAATGAATAAAGAAATAAATTATTTTTTAAAAAAAATCTGACAAATAACACAAAGATTACAGAAACATAAAATAACTATTTTATGTTATTTAACAATATTTTTATTATGTATCATACCTCTAATTTTTTTCATTTATTATCTGATGTTATACTCAATGATTGCCTCTTCATGTAGCAGTGGCTTTATAATATTTTTTTACACAGAAACTAAACAAAGAATTTTTAAAGATAGTTTAGCCTCTCCTTAAGCATGATTGATCAAAAAAACTTTTAATAATAGTTTACAAATGTTTCTTTCAGCTTTATGACTTGTTTTTGGTAATGTGCAAATGTCTGGAATTTTGTCAAATCTGGCAATTATTGATGAAGGTTTTTTGTTGTTGTTTGTTTCATACATGAGCTGACATATTTCGAAGCATATCAAAATTTATTTTACTGTGACAGATCTTAATGTGTTTTTAGTTGTTGACCTTCATTAATATGTTTGTTTTCAAACTCTCTATGTCATACTCCTAGGAGAATGGGTGTTAAGAATATACCTGGAAACTACTAACACACTGACATGATTTGTAATAACTATGCCCAGGCATTAGTGGGAGCCATATAAATACATCACAATGTATCCCAAGTCCCCAATTTAAGCTATACTTCATTGTATCCAAAAATTGCTCATAGCTCCTCCATGCCTCCCAGCTCAAGGGCAAGCATAATAGAGAAGAAGGTCAAATGAAAAAGACAGTAGTCTTAACTTATTAAATCCAAATATTTTATTTTAAATATTTAATGAAAACTGATGACCTCATTGTGAACATATCACAATGATCTCTAGGGCCTTGGAAGCGGCAAGTGAGAGTTCCTGATGTTTCAGTTTCTTGAGCTTTATAGTAAATACACTTCTGGGGAGAAGAATGAAAGCCAGGGCAGATATGAATAGTCATGGACTCCTGACCTTTGAACCTTGAGACAAATAGAGCTCACCCATATGCTAATTGATTGCTGTTCTATTCTTATCACGATTCAGCCTCCTTGCATTTTTTAAAAAATTTCATGATGAGCAATTGTGTATTTGAATGGCAATGAAATGAGAAGAGACCATATCCTTTAGCAAATGCATCTACCCTCTTTCATAGCCTGAAATGATGTAAAAATGTCAGTCCATGATCTATATCTCATTTTCTTATGATTATCCTGATCTTGTAAAATTCTCTGTACTTTTTCCAGTTTAATTCCATCTAGATTCCATTACACATTGATTTAGTTGAACAAAATCCATTACATAATAATGCTTAGTGATTATTGCTTTTATAAACCCAATTTTAACCTTTTTTATTCAGTTCAGTGTCATCCCAAATGTACTGAATGAAACGAATTGAATTTTCTCCTTACTTTCACCTTGTCCCAAGTTAAAATAAAGAACAAAATGATGTTGAAAAGCAATTGACTCTGTGTGATAGGTAAAAATGCTAAAATGGCCTTCAAGATTCCTTCCCCTTATGTACACGCAATAGGTAATCCTCTCACCTTGAATGTAGGTGGGACCTGGGAATATGACGTATCACTCCCTGATAAGGCTACATTATATGGCAAAGGTGAAGTGATTTGGTAGATGTATTAATAGATGTTAACATTACGTTAAGCAAAGAGAGAAATTAATAAATTAATCTGTTAACATTAAATGAATCAAAGAGATTTTACTTGATGGGCCTGACCTAATCAGGCGATTCCTTTAAAGGATGTTTTAGAGATCAGAAATAGAAATCAAAACGATTACAACCATCAAAGACTCACTCCTGCTGGCCTTAAAGAAGCAATCTTTCATGTTGTAGAGAAAGCCACATTTCAGGGAGTAGTATGCAGGTCTTGAAACCAACGAATTTAGTCCTACAACCATCAGGAACTAAATTATGCCAACAACCAATGAATTTATAAGAGAATCCCCAAATCCAGGCAATATCACAGCCCTAGACAACATCTTGATTTTAGCCTGGTGAGACCATAAACTGATGTTCTTTGCTGAGACTCCTGACCCACAGAATCTGTGAGATAATAAGATTTGTCATAATTTGTTTTGCAGCAATAGAAAACTGACAATGTAGTTTAAGCTAAAAGGTAACAAGGTAAACCAATACACTAGCAAATTAAATCCATAAAAATGACTATATATCACTGATGGTTTATTAATAAAATACCTATTTTGGCCTCAATAACTTCCCATCTGTGAAATGGGAATGTGAGAAAGAATATTCTGCTTCAGCAGTGGCTTCTAGACATTTGCCTTTTATGGACCAGTAAAAATTTCAGAAAATTATTTTTGAAATCAATTTATAATTTTCAACTTCTTAGTTTAAAAAGAAACTATATAGCTCTCTATTATTAAACTAGTATGAAAAATAAAGAATGTGGTAACACAAATGGTGATGGTTAGTTTTATGTGTCAACTTGGCTAGGTGACAGTCCCCAGTTATTCAATCAAGGTATTGCTCTAAAGGTATTTTGTAGATGTGATTAAGGTCCAAAATCAATTAACTTAAGTAAAGCAAATTATGCTAGATAATCTAGGTAGTACTGATTTGATCAGTGAAAAGGCCTTTCTGCCCTTCCTGATAGCCTGCCCTATAGATTTCAGACTTGTCTTGACAGTTCCCACAATTCCATAAACCAATATCCTGCAATAAATCTTTTAATATCTAGTTTACCAATGTTTCTTTCAACTTTATGACTTGCTTTTGGTAATGTGTAAATGTCTGGAAATTTTATCAAATTTGGTAATGATTGATCAAGGATTTTTTCATACATGAGTTGACAATTTCAAAGCATATCAAATTTTCTTTTACTGCGGCAGATCTGTTTATCTGTGTATTGATTCTGTTTATCTGGTGGAACCCTGACACACAAATATAAAATAATAAAATAGTAATAAATTTAAAATTAGGATGACCTACACCACAATTATTTTTTTTTAATATCTTCATGAGTTGACATTGAGGTGAGATTAGCCTTAGTATTCAATGATTTCATAACACAGCTTTGATTTTATTATCATTTGATTATTATTTTAATTTTATGCATCAGTAAGCATAAAAAATAAGCAAACAAATACAACCACCCAATAACTTTTACTTTATCTAGCTGGCAAATAGGTAAACCAGGTAGGAAAAGTTATATGGACATGCACGTTTCTGTTATAGAAAAAAAAAAAAAGAGGAAGGATAAAGGAGGAAAGAAGAAAGTCATTATCCAGCTGCCTGATTCTTCCATATTCTAAATTAATCTTACCAGCACTTGAAAGGCTGCATCAGGTATATATTACGTTTTGTGAGTCACAGTCATATACAACTCTACTCCTGGTTTAAACATAGAAGAGAAAGATTCACAATGATTGGAATGATCATTTTCTAAGGCAACGCTTGGGTGAATTGCTATTAGAATTGCAATAAGCAATACCATTCTCCACTTTCAGGAGGTATCTGTCCTGCTGATTGCTTAAATTATACACATTACTTTCAAAAGCTGGGGTTGACTTTTACGGAATCTGCATCACAAAAATAGTGTTATTCAGAGTAAGTGCTGTGTTTTCTTAACAGTTACATTAGTTCTGGAAAAGTACTTTATAAGAGTGCATGAGATAGAAACATCTTGTTTAAAAGCATAACATTTTATTGATACCTCCGTATCCCTAGAACACTTTTGTTGAAGACTCGGTAAGCTAGATTTCCTGATCAGTACCTTGGCAATGCTTTTAGGGCTTTATGGCAGTTCTTAACTGCACTAAAATCCTTCAGTCCATGAAAGCTCAGTTCTGCTCAAGTAATATTTATTGGTCATCTTATTATCTGGAAAGGTAACTTGTAAACAAATAATTACAAATAAGGATGATGCATGAAATAAATGGGACCTAGAAGTTGCAAACTCCTGAGATACCTGGGTTAACAAAAACAACAAAAATAATCCAAGTTAATGTCTATTCATGGAAACATGGAACTTCTTTTTATACATTAGAAATCAAAAGCAGCCACAAGAGCAGTTATGAAGCTTTTGCCAAAATTTGATTGAGTTTAATATAAATGACAGAAATCCTGTCTCATCAATGTCCAAAAAGAGGGAGGGGTTTAAATGTGTATGTTTTCCAGAATCATATTCTTTATTATATTTGTGGAAAATAGCACCCTCAGACATTTTATCACCATATTGGTTTTCTGGAGACCAACCAACATTTCACTTCTATAGACATGAATTTCTTGAATGACTGAAAATTGGAAAGTAAAATAGGTTACTTAAATTTTTTAAAGAAGATATAGATCTCTACCTAGCCCATAGAAAGCCAAGAAGTATATAGACAATTAGCTAGAATTCCTTAAAACAATTAGCTAGACTAAAGAAAGACAAAAAGAAAGTCTCCAAGCAGATATCCTCTCATCAAAAACAGCTAAAGAAACTGGGGGTGGGGGGAGTATATATGTATACTTCATATATGTAAGAAGTAACACATTTAAGACATTGGACAACAGCACAGAAATACTTGGAAGAGGGAAAACACATGTTAATCTACCTTCCAAATTGCTGGAGAGGGCAGTGGAAACCAAAAAGAGAGCATGGTAGTCTCATTTAATTGTGCAAACACAGATCATAGTTAGGCATCCACTCCACATAGCCAGGCAGCCAGTATTTGCAAGATTAGGTAACATAAAAGAGAATTCTGTGCACAAAATATGTTCCAGAAATCTGCATGGCACTGACTTAGAGGCTTTGGCCAAATATTAAGCTGTCTATTCATAGAGTGAAACTCTGTGCGGCATGCAGAGGACAGCTACTAGAAGGCTACAAACTCAATAGAGATTGGGAATAGTGCTGGAATCAGCCAAAGTGGAGAGTGGACAAACCTACTTTAACACCCCAGGTATTATTCAGTTGATACCCTAGTAAGGCCACTACTTAGTAATGGTGCTATACTAGCATTAGAATAAAGACTATATAGATAGATGCTAACAAAGATTCAAACCAGGCCTTAACAGTATACTGCTGATCCTCCACTAAATTAACAGGTTGCCAGAGCAAAACTCAACCTTCGCTAGAAGAGTAAAGTAAAATCCACTCTTTCAACAATGTATTATTCATTATTTCCATTATAAAATTTAAAATCACCTTATATGTTAAGAACAGAAAAATGTGACACATAACCAGAATAAACAGTCAAGAGAAACGTATACAGATATTGGACTTAGATAAGGACATTAAAGTATATATATACTAATATTTTATATAAATATTACTTATGTAATATTTATACTTATACAATACTTACACATAAGGATGTATGTAAGTACTTAAATTAAATACATTCATGATGAAAGAATAAATGGGAAAAATCTCAGTGAGAAATAAAAAACAATAAAAAAGAAACTAATGGAAATTCCAGAACTGAGAAATAAAATAAATAAAATGAAAACTCCACTAAATGAGAATTTTAGGAGATTGGACAAAAGATTATCCAATTGCAAAGATTGTCCATTGCAAAAGATCAATGAATGTGAATATATGTCAATAGAAACCATACAAATTATAGCCTAGAAGGTCAGAGACGGTCCAAGATGGCAAAATAGGAAACGCTATATCTGTTGTGCCATGATCACATTAAAATCACAACTAAATTATAGAACCATCAACCTTGGAAACTCCCGAAGACTAGCTGAACAGAATCCCTATAACTAAGAATATAAAGAAGAGGCCACATCGAGACTGGTGGGGGGGTAGAGTTGTGAAACGGGCTGACCCCAAACCCATAGGTTGTGGTTGAGCACTGGGAGTGACACCTCAGTAGCAGAAGTCCCCCATGAAGAGTGAGGGTTCCCAGCCCCACAACGGGTTCCCCAGCCCAAAGGTCCTGTGCTGGAAGGAGGAGTCCCAACACCTGGCAGTGGAAATCAGCAAGGATTCCTGTCCATCCCGGTGAGATGGAAGGTGGCAGGAAATCCAGGTGTCCTCTTAAAAGGCCCATGCACAGACTCACTCACTCACAGGCACTCACCCTGGGCTTTGGCCAAGGAGCAGCAACCCAGAAATATACATAGAAAGTCTGAGTTGTGTGGCTTTAGAACAAGGGCTAGAGGGAGAGCTGCCATTATCTGTGTGTGGAGCCCACCTCAAGTGTACCCTACAGGTAAGCACAATCTTTCCTATGTTGAACGCACCCCCAGAGGGCCAAATCTAACACCCAATTGGTCTGGTAATCTGCACGAGCATGCACCACCTTGATAACGCCCTTGGATCCCACACTGCCCAGATAGTGTGGCATCCACCAGGGCACTCTCAGCTCCTGGACAGCCAATCCATCCCATCCCGCAAGCTGCAGGAAGCTTGTACAGCAGCAGATGGCCCATGGCAGCCTGGGAAACTTTTGGTGGTGGGCGGTCAGCCCTAGCTTACGCTGCAGCCCTTCTGAGCAGATCTCGGGGATCTGTGGGCCATAGGTGAGCAGTGACTGGCTACAGTGTTCTCAGGGTATTTTGTGGAGTAGCCATAGGCTCAGCACTGGCACAAGAACTGATTCTACATTAACTTTGTAAAAGCCACTAGCCACATCCCATGATTCCCTAGGAACACACCCCACACAGCTAGCATGGCACTGACAGGGGCACTCTCAACACCAGGTCAACCAGTCCAGCCCATGCAACTAAGGGGGCTTTTTCAGCAGCTGAGCCTTATGGGCAGCCAGAAGATAGAAACAGGTTGAGAGAGACCCTCCATCTTTTGCTAAGCGGCCTCAGGTCTGATATTGATAGCAGTGAACCTTGGTTCACAGTGAGACCAGCTACACACACTTCCAGGTCCAACAGAGGCAACAACCAATTGCATATACCTTTGTAACTCCTACCAGGTAGCACTGGGCAGGTCACAGACAAGGCTGAACATGGCCCATATGAAAGCCCCTCCCGAGAGTCACAAGAAACAACACACCCAGTGGCCAGCTTCAGAACACACCAGAGCACACTACCTGATTAGTCCCACAAGTGGCACACCCAAAGGGGGATCTCAACAGGCACAAGAGCCCATTTGGGCAAATCCCCCCCTGAGGATCATACGCTGTGGGCATAGCCAATCATCACAGCCAGTGAGCCTGAGAGTCCATTCCACCCACTGATGCACCAAAAACAATCAAAGCTCAACTACAACAGGAGAATACATACAACACACATGAAGGACACTGCTGGAACAGGCACACAGGTAATCAAGGATACTGTGCCACTGGACTACATAGGGCACCTACTACATAAGGCCATCTGGCAAAGACTGAGGGACATAGGTGTTCTACCTAATACATAGAAGAAAACACAAAGAGACAGCAAGAGACAGAGTTTAAAGCACTGGTTATAAGAATGCTTAAGGAACTTAGTGAGGACTTCAACAAAGAAATAGTAAGCATAAATAAGGACATAGAAACCATCAAAATGAACCAGTCAGAAATACAGAATACAATAACTGAAATGAATAATACACTAGAAGGAATCAACACAGATTAGGTAAAACAGAGGATTGATTCAGTGATTTAGAAGACAAGGTAGCAGAAAACACTCAATCAGAACAACAAAAAGAAAAACATGAATTATAAGGAAAAAAAACAAAGTAGTATAAGAAACCTCTGGAACAACATCTAGCATAACAAATTCCCATCATAGGTGAACCAGAGGACAAGAGAGGGACCAAAGGATCAAGAATCTATTTGAAGAAATAATGACTGGAAACTTTCCCAACCTGGCAAAGGAAATAGACTAAAAGCCCAGGAAGTACAGAGAGTCCCAAACAAGATGAACCCAAACAGATCCACACCAAGACACATTATAATTAAAATGGCAAAGGTTAAAGACTGAGAGAATCCTAAAAGCAGCAACAGAAGGACACCTAGTTACTTACAAGGGAGCTTCCATAAGACTATCAGCTGATTTCTCAACAGAAACTTTGCAGGCCAGAAGGGAGTGGAAGGAAATGTTCATTAATAAAAAGCAAGACTACAGTACCCAGCAAGGCTATAATTTAAAACTGAAGGAGAGGTAAAGAGCTTCCCAGACAAGAAAAGCTAAACGAATTCATTACCATCAAGCCAGTATTACAAAACATGTTTAAAAAAAAAACTTCTTTTAAGAAGAAAAAGGGGAAAAATAAACAAACACAAGAAGATCAAAAATAGGAATAATAAAACAGCAGTGACTATGTACCTATCATTAATAATTTTAAATGTAAATGCATTAAATTCTCCAATCAAAAGACATAGAGTAGACGAATGAATAAGAAAAAAAAAAAAAACATACATACCTTGCCTACAAGAGACCCACCTCAGAGTGAAAGACACACAGACTGAAAGTAAAGGGATGAAAAAAGATAATTCATTCAAATGGAAACAAACAAACAAAAAAATGGGGTAGCAAAACTTATATCAGACAAAACATACTTTAAAACAAAGTCTATAAGAGACAAAGAAGGACACTGCATAATGATAAAGGGATCAATCCCAAGTGAGGACATAACCCTAGTAAACATCTGTAAACCCAACATAGGAGCACATAAATTCATAAAACAAATATTGACCAACAGAAAGCCAAAGGTCAAAAGTAACACAATCATATTAGGGGACTTTAACACTCCATTGACTGAAACCAATCAACGGATCTCCCAGACAAAAGCTAATAAGGCAACAGCAACCTTAAAATGACACTTTAGACCAGATGGATTTGATTGATATTTTTAGAGCATTTCACCCCAAAGCAGCAGAATATACATTATTTTCAAGTGCCCATGAAACATTTTCCAAGAGAGACCACATGTTAGGCCACGAAACAATTCTCAATAAATTTAAGAAGACTGAAATCATGTCAAGCATCTTCTCTAACCACACTGGTATGAAACTAGAAATCAATTACAAGAAACTAAAAACTGAAAAACACACAAACAGATGGAGGCTAAGTGACATACTACTAAATAATAAATGGGTCAACAATGAGATCAAAGGGACATCATAGGAATGGGGGCAGCGAGGAGGTCTTCTTGAGTTCTCCTCTGGAACTTACCACAAATTGGACATGTATAACCCATCAAAGGACTCTGCTTATCACACAGAACAGCTAAGAGACTCATACAAGGATTACTTGAAGGTGGGCAAACCGGGCAAGCAGGGGAAGAGGGAAGGAAGCTTCGGTGTAGAAATGCGGCTGCAGAGACTCAGGGGGGCCCAGGACAGAAAAACATCAAAAGAGCTAAGAGGTGGGCTCTTTTCCTGGTCCCACAGCTGATCTCTCCTGACGAGAGAGCAGCGTATCCAGCATTTGAGTCAGTAACCTCAGCTGAGAGTTCCAGCTGGGCCCTAAGTCAGACAAAGAAGTAAACGCTATACCTGGGCCCCTGCCCCCACTCTCTGAGAGCAATCCTACCCCCACCCTTCCAGAGACTCAAGCTGGCCCCTGAACTGAGGAGTAGTGTCAGATTACAGAGGAGCCTAAGCACTCAGGATCTGGGAAGACCTGGTTTGCAGCTGTGACCTAGGGAAGAGGCTAGGAAGAGTGTGACACTGCTGGGCTGGGAAACAGAAGACTCCTCCATCCCCAGCCACTGCCTTCTCTGGCCTGCCTAGGGCAAGGCAATTACAACTGGGGAGACATACCCAGGGGTCAGCTCCAGGTAGCAGAGGCAGCTCTGGGCTTTCAGCAGCTCAGAAATCTCGTGACCTCCACACACCCCTGGACACACACAGGAGAAGTGCCCTAAGACTCAGGAGACCTGGGCACAGGGCTGGCTATGGTACGCTCAGTGTGCATATGTGCAGGCAAGAGCAGAAACTGCACTGACTTTGTAAAAACTACCATCCACACCATATATCCTCACTCATCTAGAATTCCAGTGCCAGAGTCACTGTGCACCAGGTGGCCGGCTCTGCCTGCACAAGACACAGAGGACTCTTTATACAGCAGAGGACAACCTGGAGATTGCTTGGTGGGATTAAGCCAAGACAGGCACTGCTTTTTAAATTTTTAAAATTTTTTTGATGTCTTTGCCTGTGTTTAGTGTGTGTTTTTGGTTGTTTTTACATGTGAGTGTATTTTGTTTTTTCTTTGTTGTTGTTGTTATTGTGTTTGGTGATTTGCTTTGCTCTGAAATTGTCCTACGCCAGGGCCCAGCCCAAGAGGCACAAGATTCAACACACCCAGAGGCCAACTCCAGACCAAACCAGAGTATTAGCGGGTTTGACCTACAAGTGACACACCCAGAGGGAATTCTCTATAGGCACAACAGCCCATAGGGGCCAAGCCTCATTTCAGCAATCAATCCTCATGCAGCAGATCATCCGCTGTGGGCAGAGCCAAGTCTCACATAGTCAGCCTAGGAGTCAATCCCACTTACTGACAAACCAAAAGCAATTCAAGCTCAACTTTAACAAGACAATATACACAACACAGGGTCACTTTTGGAGCACACGCACAGGAGAATAGGGAAGTGGTGCAAGTAAAATATAAAGCTCACATACTACATAAGATAACCCAGCAAAAACCAAGAACCCTAGGGGATCTATCTAATACATCAAAGTAAACACAGAGAGTCAACCAGAATAGGGAAACAAAGAAACATGTCCCAAATAAGAAGAACAGAAGAAATCTCCAGAATTGGAACCAAATGAAATAGAGGTAACCAAACTATCAGAGACAGAGTTCAGAACACTGATGATAAGAATGTTTAAGGAGCTGAGTGATGACATAAAGAAGGATAGAGAGATCATAATGAACAACCAGTTAGAACTAAAGAACACAGTAACTGAAATAAAGGACACACTTGAAGGAATTACCAGTAAGTTAAATGAGGCAGAGGATCGAATCAGCGACTTAGAAGACAAATTATCAGAGATCACCCAAGTGGAACAACAACAACAACAACAAAAGAATAAAAAACAATGAAAATGGTTTAAGAGACCTCTGGGATAACATCAAGCGCAACAACATGCGCATCATAGGAATACCAGAAGGTGAAGAGAGGGAGCAAGGGATCGAGAACATATTTGAAGTAATAATGACAAAAACTTCTCTAACCTGGTGGAGGAAACTGACATACAAGCCCAGGAAGTGAAGGAAGCTTCAACCCAAACAGGCCCACACGAAGACACAGTATAGTTAAAATGGCAAAGGTTAAAGACAAAGAGAGAATCCTAAAAGCAACAAGAGAAAGACGGCGGGTTACATACAAAGGAACTCCTATAAGACTATCACATGACTTTTCTACAGAAACTTAGCAGGCCAGAAGGGAGATGCAGGAAGTACTCAAACTGATAAAAACCAAAGGTCTACAACCTAGATTGCTTTATCCAGCAAGGCTATCATTTGAAATTGAAGGAGAGATAAAGAGCTTCCCAGAAAACAATAAGGTAAAGGAATTTATTACCACCAAGTCAGCATTGCAGGAAATATTAAAAAGGCTTCTGTAAGCAGAAGAAAGATGAAAACAATCTAACTACAAATTTAAAAAAAATGGCAATAACTATGTATCAATCAATAATTGCTTTAAATGTAAATGGATTAAATGCTCCAATCAACAGATATAGGGTGGCTGAGTGGATAAGAAAGCAAGACCCTTGCATACGCTGTATACAAGAGACACACCTCAGATCAAAAGACATACACAGGCTGAAAGTGAAGGGTTGGAGTA
Organism: Rhinolophus ferrumequinum; assembly: GCF_004115265.2. NCBI lineage: Eukaryota > Metazoa > Chordata > Mammalia > Chiroptera > Rhinolophidae > Rhinolophus > Rhinolophus ferrumequinum. Next base: position 32,815,119 of record NC_046294.1, on the reverse strand, counting down.
AGATATTTCATGCAACTAGAAATGAAAAAAAAACTAGAGTAGCAATACTTATATCTGAAAAAATAGACTTTAAAATGAAGAATGTATTAAAAGACAAAGATGGGCACTACATAATAATAAAGGGATCGATCCAACAAGAGGACATAACCCTAGTAAACACCTATGCACCCAACATAGGAGCACCTAAATGTATAAAACAGATAGTGACTGACGTAAAGACAGACATCAACAGTAACACTATCATAGTAGGGTACTTCAACACACCTCTTACAACAAGGGACAGGTCTTCCTGATGGAAAATAAATATAGAAACAATGACTTAAATGACACATTGGACCAGTTGGATTTAATTGATATTTTCAGAGCACTTCACCACAAAACTTCAGAATACAATTCTTCTCAAGCACACATGGAACATTTTCCAAGATAGACCACATATTAGACCACAAAACAAATCTCGATAAATTTAAGAAAATTGAAATTATACCAATTGTCTTCTCTGACCACAGTGCTATGAAATTAGAAATCAACTACAGGAAAAAAAAAAAAACTGGAAGACATACAAATACATGGAGGCTGAATAACTGTGTTACTAAATAATGAATGGGTCAAAAATGAGATCAAGGAAGAAATCAAAAGATATCTCGAGACAAACGAAAATGAAAACACAATGACCCAATATCTATGGGATGCGGTGAAAGCAGTCCTAAGAGGGAAATTCATAGCAATGCAGGCCTACATAAAGAAACAAGAAAAATCTATTAATCTATTACATTGTTTTGTACACCTGAAACTAATAAACAAAAACAAAACAAACAAACGAAAAAAAACCAACAACAGTGAGATCAAGGAAAAAATCAGAAGTTACCTTGATATAAACGAAAATGAAAACACAATGACCCACTATCTGTTGGACACAGCAAAAGCAATTGTAAGAGGGAAATTCATTGCAATGCTGGCCTACATAAAGAAACAAGAAAAATCTCAAATAATCAAACTAACTTTGCATCTAAGGTAACTGGAAAAAGAACATCAAACAAAGCCCAAAGTGACTACAAGCAAAGAAGTAATAAAGATCAGAGTGGAAATAAACAAAATAGAGGCTTAAAACAAACAAACAAAAGATCAACAAAACCAAGAGCTGGCTCTTTGAAAAGATAACCAAAATTGATAAATAAAATCTTTAACCAGACTCATCAAAAGAGAGAGTGAGTAAGCAAGAGAGAGAACCCAAATTAATAAATTCAGAAATGAAAAAAGGAGAAGTGACAATGGACAGTACAGAAATACGAAAAATGTAAGACAATACTGCAAGCTGTTATACGCCAACAAATTGGACAATATGGAAGAAATCGATACATTCCTAGAAGCATACAATCTTCAAAGGCTGAATCAAGAACAAACAGAAAATCTGAACAGACTGATTATTACAGATGAAATTGAATAAGTAATCAATAGACTCCCCACAAACAAAAGTCCTGGAGCAGATGGCTTCACAGGTGAATTTTACCACATATTCAAAAAAGAATTAGCACCTATCCTTCTTAAACTATTCCAAAAAATTCAAGTGGAGGGGAGGCTACCAAGTTCATTCTATGAGGATACCATTACCCTGATTCCAAAACCAGACAAAGACATTACAAAAACAGAAAATAATAGGCTGATATCCCTGATGAACATAGATGCAAAAATCCACAAAAAAAAATATTAGCAAATCAAATTCAACAATACATTAAATAGATCATATACCATGATCAAGTGGGATTTATTCTTGATATGCAATTTTGATTCAATATCAACAAATCAATCAACGTAATAAACCATGTAAACTAAATGAAAAAAAATCATACAATCATACCAATAGATACAAAAAAAATATGTTTGACAAAATCCAGCATCCATTTATGGAAAAAAAAGTCTCTCAGTAAAGTGGGAATAGAAGGAATATAGCTCAACATAATGAAAGCCATAAATGACAACCACACAGCTAATATCATACTTAATGGGGAAAAGATAGAAGCATTCTCCTTAAGATCAGGAGCAAGACAAGAATGTCCACTGTGATGACTTCATTCAAGGTAGTACTGGAAGTCCTAGCCACAGCAATCAGACAAGAAAAATAAATAAAAGTCATCCAAATTAAAAAGAAAGAAGTAAAACTACCATTATTTGCAGATGACATGATACTATATATAAAGAACAAAAAAACTATTAGAATGGATCAATCAATTTAGTAGAGTAGCAGGATACAAAATTATTATTGGAAAATGGATTGCATTTGTATTCATCAATAACAAACTATCAGAAAGAGAATAAGAAAACAATCTCATTCAAAATTGCATATAAAAACAAAACAAAAATAAACCTCAGAATAAATTTAACCAAAGAAGTAAAAGACTTGTTCTAAGAAAGTTATAAGATATTGAAGAGAGAAATTAAAGAAGATACAAATAAATAGATTCATATACCATGCTCATGGATAGGATGAATTAATATCATTAAAATGTCCAAAGGCAATCCATAGATTTAATGCAATCCCTATCAAAATACCAATGGCATTTTTCACAGAACTAGAACAAATAAACCTAAAACTTATGTGGAACCATAAAGACCCCAAATAACCATGACAATCCTGAGAAAGAAGAACAAAGCTGGAGGTATCATGCTACCTGAAATCAAACTATATTACAAGACTATAGTAATCAAAACAGCATGGTATTGACATAAAAACAGGCACATAGATCAGTGGAACAGAATAGAGAGCCCAGAAATCCATGCTTCTATGGTCATTTAATCTATGACAAAGAAAGCAAGAATATACACTGGGTAAAGACAATCCAGTCAATAAATGGTTCTGGGAAAACTGGACAGATACATGCAAAAACAAATCAAAAAAAAAAAAAAAAAAACAGAAAAAAACAAAAAGAAAACCTGGATGACCTTCTTATGCCATGTGTAAGAATAAACTCTAGATGGATTAAAGACTTAAATGTGAGACCTGGAACCCTAAAAATCCTAGAAGAAAGCATAGGCACTGACTTCTCAGACATTACCCTTAGTAATATTTTTTCTGATATATCTCCTTGGGCAAGGGAAACAAAAGAAAAATAAACAAATAGGATGACATCAGACTGAAAAGTTTTTGAATAGCAAAGGAAACCATCAAAATGAAAAGACATCCTGCTGGGAGAAGATATTTGCCAATGATACATCTGATAAGGGGTTAATATCCAAAATCTATTTTTAAAAAAAGTCATACAAGTCAACACCAAAGAAAACAAACAATCCAATTAACAAATGGGTAGGTGACCTGAGTAGACATTTTCCCAAAGAGGATATACAGATGGCCAATAGACATATGAAAAGATGTTTAACATCACTAATTATGAGAGAAATGTGAATAAAAACCACAATGAGATATCACCTCATAGCTGCCAGAATGGCCATCATCAATAAATTAACAAACAAGTGTTGGCAAGGATATGGAGAAAAGAGAACTCTGTGCACTGCTGATGTGACTGCAAATGGTGCAGCCACTATGGAACTTGGTATGGAGGTTCCTCAAAAAATTCAAAATACAACTACCTTATGTTCCACCAATTCCATTCCTGTGTATTAATCCAAAAAAATCCAAAATGCTCATCCAAAAAGATATATGCAACCCTATGTTCACTGCAGCATTATTCACAATAAACAAGATGTGGAAACAACCTAAGTACCCATCAATAGATGACTGGATAAAGAAGATACGGTACAGATATACAATGGAATATTATTCTGCCACAAAAAAGAATAAAATCTTACTATTTGTGACAACATGGATGGACCTAGAGGGTATAACACTAAATGAAAGAAGTCAGACTGAGAAAGACAGATACTATCTGATCTCATTTATATGTGGAATCTAAAGAACAAAATAAATGAAAAAAAAAAAAAAAAGAAACCACACAGATACACAGATTCAGAGAACAAAGTGATAGATGGGAGTGTGGCTGTGGGAAGGGGTGAGAAAGGTGAAGGAATTAAGAAGTACAAACTGGTAGTTACAAAAGAGTCACAGGGATGTAAAGTAGAGTATGGGGAAAATACTCAATAATACTGTAAAAACTGTTGCTATGTACAGTGTCGGATGGATACTAAACCAATCAGGGGGTTCACCTCACAAGTTATATAAATATCTAACCACTACGCCGTACACCTAAAACTAATATAAAATAATACTGAATGCCAACTATAATTTTAAAAAGTAGTCATCATGGAGATACATAATACAACACAGAAAATATAGTCAATAATATTCTAATAGCTATGTAGAGTTTCAAATGGGTAATAGACTTACTGGGGTTATTACCTTTTGAGGTATGTAAATGTGTAAACACTATGTTGTTTTGTACACCTGAAACTATTAAAAATAATAAAAAGAGAAAAATTATTGCACAGAAAACAACACACCGATTTGTTCTGGCAGCTAAACTGCTGCAAAAAGTACATGCTATGAATTTCATGTATCAAGGATTGACAAATGGGCAAGTACAGAGGTGGGAGGGGCCCCAACTTGCAGTTGTGGGTGAGCAGCTGCCCTTCTTCTGTGGCCAGAGTGGCTCCCTCCCCATCTGTTACAACACTTCATGAACCAGGTGCTGATTTATCCCCTAATGAAAGCTTCTCATGAACTTAATTGAACCAATCAGTGTGGTGTCTCAGATGGGAGTTGGCCATGAGCCAGATGTGCTCTGTGGCAGGCACTGGCTGGATTACAATCGGCATGTCTGTGGCCTCTCAAGTGTCCACTTTCACACCTCGAGTGTCCTAGCTGCCATTACAAACACTCCCTGCACATCCCCTCTCATCAGATACACCCAGCAGGAACAATGTCAAGATTTCAGTGGAATGGTCATTAGAGTCTGAGTCATAGATACGGGCCAAAATGAGGTCCATGCAAAGAATTGATAAATAGATCTGCAGGAAAAAAATAAATAAAAACAAAAACAAACAAAAAAAAACATGTCAAAAACCTTAATTCCATCAGGTGGTATCTTGGCCTTAAGGGGTTACTTTTAAACTATTGAACATGGTGTCCTCCGATGTGACTGCAAATTATAAAATATGTACTGACTTTGATATCAATAAGCCAAGAAAAGCTACAGCTAAATGTAAAGCCAGAATCTTGGCCAGTGAGATATATAGCTAAGATCAAGCCAGAGGCAGTGAAAATTGGGAAAATGGACCCCATGTCACATAAATCATAAGTAGAAAAACAGAGTTAGAGTGTGTTTTCTTAGAATCTCACACATGATAGTAGTTGAGGTGAGTTTTTCTGAATTCTAAGTCAAGAATTCTAGCACAAGAGTTAGCCAAATAGTGACCAGAGATCCAGGCCAAAGAAAGCTGAAAAATCTGAGTGTATAGATGAAGATCTAGGTTGAGGCTCTATTTGGATCTGAGCAGGAACAAGGAATTGAGTTTGGGATACAACAACGACTTTTCAACATTCCGGTTTTAAAGCAATACACTTTTTAGTTCAATGAACTCTAACAAGAAATAGCAATATAAGAAAGTGAAAATTAATCTGGGGAACGTAATTTAGCGGTTACCAGAGGGTAAAGGGGTTGGGGGTGGGAGATGAGGGTAAGGGGGATCAAATATACGGTGATGGAAGGAGAACTGACTCTGGGTGGTGAACACACAATGTAATTTATAGATGATGTGATATAGAATTGCACGCCTGAAATCTATGTAATTTTAATAACAATTGTCATCCCAATAAATTTAAATAAATAAATAAATAAATAAATAAAAATAAATAAATAAATAAATTTAAAAAAAAGAAAGAAAGAGATGAAGGTTCTGGTTGACGTAAGGGCCATGTTCCAGGAGACACATAAGCTCTGCCCTCTCAGCTTGAATCATTCCCACAGAAACCTAGTAATTCAAGGAACACAATTTTGAAATATACTGAACCAGGACTCTGAAGTACCATCTCAGAATCTGGAAGATGCACAGAGATAAAGGCGACAACCTGAGTGTGGCAGAAAGAGCAAGGGTTTTGGAGTCTGATAGACATAGTTTTAAAATCCAGTTCTCAAGCTGTGTGATTTTGAGTCAGAGGTTGCTCTCTGGGATGCAGTTTGCTACACTTTGGCTTATGGTCAAGGATCCAGAGAGGTGCTCTTAAGTATTTTGCTAAACATACAACGAGGCCTTTATCAAATTTCTTCCAACTTCCTTTGCCAATGTTATTCCTTTCTGCCTCCTAACACTTGGGGCTGATATTCAGCTGGTGCAATTTAGCAGAACCATCTCAGTTGTTTCAGGTTGACCGTCATACTCATACTGATTGGATGTGCCCGTGTCACATTGATTTTGAATATTTTGAACATCGTTCCTGCCAACACTGGATTAATGACTGCCAAATGCTGAATACATATGCTATGTCAGGCATTGTGCTAATATGATATACACACAACCTCAAATTATCCTCACATTCACCGTCAGAAGGAAATACAGGTATTATCACCATTTTATAGATAAGGAAACTAGTTAGAGCTTTCCTCAAAGTCTTATAGCAAAGAAGTGACAGTGCTAGGATTTAAACCCAAATCTCTCCTATTACAAATTCTTTGATCTTTTCACTAAATCATGTTCTCTCTTTTAGCATGGATATTCATAATGAAGAAGCTCTGAGACAAATTAAAATAAAATGAGATGGCTTATTACATAGTATTCAGGAAAAAGTGACTGCCAAATATATCTGCTGATGCTGAATTTCAAAAGCTTTTTAAGCTGATATCCACGAATATTGGAAAAAGAGAAGCAAAAACCGATTGTACGAGACCGTTGTGTGTGTGTGTGCTAATTCAAATAGGCTTAAAATATAAACAGTGTCAAATCCTTAACTAGAGCATTAAAGAAAAGGGTTTTGGTAATTTGTTGATTTAACTAGCTTTTGCAACATTAAATGGGATGAAGATACAGACTTTATCTAAAACGGCAAGGGAGTCTAAGAAAGATCTATTAATAATTTTAAACATTGCTCGGTGAATAGGATATACTTATTTTTTGTGTCTGTAGGTTCATAGAGCATCAGTTTCCTGGTTAGCAGCTTATCTGCATTTGAGCTACATAGACTTTATATTTTTAATTGTGTGTCCCAATAACATTTTATGGTGAAACGATCTCCCATCAAAATGTCTAAAAGTTATTTTCTTGCTCCTGATGTCTACAGATAAGGATGAACATGATCTATGGCGAAGCAGAATATTAACTATTATAGATTTTCTGCTTACCTGAAGAGATAATCTTTAATTTTTGCTTGTTTTTTACTGAAAGAAATGCAGCTCTCCTTCTGTAACTGGAGTTTTCGTAAGAAAGTCACTCCCTGGCTACCTTCTCTGATTCCTTCACACTAAAATGGACGTTGTAAAGGACCAAAAATATTTGACTTGGAGATACGAGATAATCTGTTTCCATGTAATTGAATCTCTATTTTTTGGAACAGACAAGAGAAGCTTGGGATCATTTTATAGAGGCAATAGGATCAGTGTATTTGGTCAAATGAATTGAATTTGGTAAATGGGATTGAGGGTTCTTTATAATTTATAAAGATCTTGTTAAATCAACACAATCTTGCAGATATTGCCAGTTTCCTTTCTCCAATTAATATCTAACCACCCTCAGACTTGCAGAATTCTGACAGTTTTTCTCTCAACTAAAGAGAAAAACTGTTGGTTCTTACTTCAAAACCAACAATAACAACAACAACAACAACAATAAAAAACTCCTTCTGGTTTTGGAGGTGTCAAAGATGGCAGCACATGTAATCCTCTTAGTTCTCACATGGGCCTAATTCCTCTGCTTGCTTATCTAGTTTATTTTGTGTCCCACCTTCAGATTCTTTTTTGTGTGTGCTATTGCAGTATTCAGACAGGAAAAACAAAAAAGAAATGAAAATCCTCTTTGGAAAAATATATGAGTTCTTATGTTATGACTGGGATAAACACTCACCAGGTTATCATACATAGTAGCAAGACATCCCAGGGAACTAGATAAAGTTCAAAGAGCTTTCTCACCCCACCCATTGAGCTATTCAAAGGAATCCTGCGTGTTATTTTCAATGGAAAGAACATCCTCATAACTTAGCATGTTTCAACATAAACACAGGCAAAATCTCCAAGCCATGTGACCTTGTTTACCCAAAATGAAAAGAATGGCTTTCCTGTTTATTTCTGACGGTCTCTAGTCCTTAAATCCTTTGCTCAGCTCTTTCCTTTCTGGCAACTAACTAATATAGGGAAATGCTAACAGTTAGCTTCCCAAACTAGAGTGTTCTTGTGGTGACCTTTATTTTATTTTATTTTTTCTGTTGATTGATTTTTCATATGTATAATTTTAAAAATCTGGAATGCTCATGATGAACCCACATTCCTAAACAAATTAAAATTGGCATTCCCACAATAAGAAGTCTCTATTAGTGAATTTCTGCCTGTCACAGAAATAATTGTTCTTCATAATGATGACTTAGACGCTTTCAAAAATTTCTGTACGAGTGACCCCTGAATCATCAAAAAAAAAAATTAACTTATGTTCAAAAGAGATTCACTTATTATTGAACTTTTAATCTAGCTCTTTATACTATATGATTATACATTATTAAATTTTATATTCAATTCACTAGAAAATCCCCTTCCACATCATCTCATACAACAGCAAGAGCCCTGAATTGAATTTTGTCTATGTATGATATAGTCTATATGGTAAAGGGGAACTAATACTTCTTGAAAACCTATTATATTTGAAACACAGGTCTGTTTTTAAAACAAACATTGTTATTTTAGAATAGTTTTAGATTTACCGAAAAGTTGTGAAGATAGTACAGAGTTCCCACACATCTCACATCCAGTTTCCCCTACTATTCACATCTTACATTAGTACAGGACATTATTATCACAGTTAGTAAACCAATATCAGTACATTACTATTAGCTAGCATCCATGGTTTACATCAGGGTTTATTTGTTATACAGTTCTATGAGTTTTTTAAATGTATGTCATGCACCCTTGATTATCATACAGAGTAGTTCACTGTCCTAGAAATTCCTTGTGCTGCATCTCTCTCTCCTACTCTCCTTCCCCCTGAATCCTTCGTAACCACTGCTTTTTGTTTTTGTTTTTTTGTTTTTATTGTCTTTATGCTTTTGCCTTTTCCAGAATATCATATAGGGTAAATCATGCAGTATGTAGCCTTTGCAGACTGGCTTCTCTCACTTAGAAATATGCATTTAAGTTTCCTCCATGTCTTTTCGTGGGTTGATAACTCATTTCATCTTATCTCTGAATTATATTCTGTGGTATTATTGCACCACAGGGTATCCATTCATGTGTGCAACATTTTGATTGCTTCTAAGTTTTGTCAATCATGAATGAACATGCTTTAGAAATTTTGTCAATATCCACAAAATAACTTGCTGGGATTTTGATTGGGATTGTGTTGAATTTATAGAACAAATTGGGAAGAATTGACATCTTAACAATATCAAGTCTTTCTATTCATGTACATGAAATACTTTTCAATTTATTTCGATGTTCTTTGGTTTTTTAAATCAGAGTGTTATGGTTTTCCTCATAGACATCTTAATTATGTTTTGTTAGATTTATACTTAAGTATTTTATTTGGAGGGCTAATGTAAATGATGTGTTCTTAATTTAAAATTCCAGTTCTTTACTGTTATATGGGAAAGCAATTGACTTTATATATTAATGTTGTATCCTGCAATCTTGCTATAATTGCTTATTAGTTCCATAAGTTTTTGTTGATTCTTTAGGATTTTCTATATAAACAATCATGTTATCTGCAAAAAGAAGATAGTTACATTTCTTACTTCCTAATCAGTACCTTTTATTTCTTTTTCTTTTCTTATTGCATCAGCTAGAACTTCCAGTATAATGTTGAATAGAAGTGGTAAGACAGAACATTTTTGCCTTTTTCCTGATCTCCGGGGGTGGAGCAAGCTTCAAGTTTCTCATAATTAACTATATTAGCTAGAGGATTTTTGCAGACATTCTTTATTAAGTTGAGGAAGTTCCCCTCTCTGTTTTACTGAGTTTTAAATCATGAATGGATATTGGAGTCTATCAAATGCTTTTTCTTCATCTGTTAATATGATCAGATGATTTTTTTTTCTTTAGCCTGTTGATTTAATGGATTACATTAATTGACTTTCAAATATTGCACCAGAATTGCATACTTGGAATAAGTCCCACTAGGTTGTGGTGCATAATTAGTTTTACACATTGTTGGATTCAGTTTGCTAATATTTTTGTGGAAGATTTTTACATCAATGCTCATTAATGATGTTGGTCAAGAACTTCTTTTAAATGTCTTGCAGGGAAGATCCACTGGTGATGAATTTCCTCAGTTTTTGTCTGAGAAAGTCTTTATTTAACTTTTGAAATACAGTTTCACTGTATATGTAATTCTAGTTTTGGTAGTTTATTTTTCTTTCATTACTTTAAATATTTCACTCCACTCTCTATTTGTTCACATGGCTTCTGGTGAGAAGTCCACTGTGATTTTTATCCTTGTTTCTTTATAGATAAGATGTTCTTTTCCCATGTGGTTTATTTCTAAATCTTCTCTTTTCTTGGTTTTTTTGAAGTTTGAATATGATATGCCTAGGATTGCATGTGTGTGTGCACGTGTCTACACATTGGTATTTATCTTGCTTGGTAGTCTCTGAACTTCCTGGATCTGTAGCTTGGTGTTTGTCATTAATTTTCTAAAGTTCTCATCAATTATTACTTCAAATATGTCTTCTGTTCATTTTTTTTTTCTTCTCCTTCTGGTATTCCAATTATGTGTATGTTATACCTTTTGATATTGTTCCATGATTCTGGGATGTTCTGCTCTGCCTTTTTATTTTTTATTTTTCTCTCTACATTTCAATTTGGAAAGTGTCTGTCGACCTATATTCAAGTTTAATGATTCTTTCCTAGGTTGTGTCCAGTCGACTGAAGAACCCATCAAAGACATTCTTCATTTCTGTTACAGTATTTTTGAATTCCAGCATTTCCTATTGATTCTTTTTTTGTTTTGTTTTGTTTTGTTTTTATTTCTCTGCTTATGTTACTTATCTGTTCTTACATGTTGCCTACCTATGTTTTCCATGAGTGCTCTTATATTAATCATAGTTATTCAAAATTCCCTGTCTGATAATTCCAACATCTGTCATATTCGAGTTTGGTTCCAATGATTGCTTTGTTTCTTCAGAATGTTTTCTCCTCTTCTTTCTTCTCTTCCTCCTCATCCTCCTCCTCATCCTCTTCCTCCTTTTCCTCCTGTCTTCCTCTTTCTCCTCCTCCTTTGGCATGGCTTATCATTTTTTTATGAAAAGATAGACACACTATATTGGGCAATAGGAACTGAAGTAAATAGATTTTAAGTGTGAGGATTTAGTTAATCTAGGTAGGTGTTAGGCTATGCTTAATGTTTCCTGTAGCTATAGATGCTGAAGGCTTCTAAGTCTTCTTGTGTCTTTTTTGTGTCTTTTCTCCTGACTTTGAGCTTACTTTAGTATTCCTCCTTAGAGACATGCTCTGCCATGCAGCTTTCCAGCTGAAATCCACTGTTATTTTACTGGAGACTTCTTGGCATAGCACTAAAGTGTGGGAGAGAGGGAACTTTCTATAACTTTGCAATTAAATCTCAGTCTTTTTGTGGGCCTATATCTTGGCACTGTGACCTTCACAAATGTTCCTCCTTAATTATAGCTTTTTTTTCCTTCTGCTTCTTACTCCCTCCCCTGACTGCATTATTACCGATCTATTTCCATGAAGCCCTGACCCTTGTTGAAAATGTTTTTGGTTCCCCGGCCCCGCCCTATCTTAACTGTAACAGGAAGGCTAGAGGCGGCTGGAGTGAAAGGATTTCCCTCCTCCCACTGAGGATAAGTCTCTGTCAAAGTCCATTCTGCTAGAGAGTAAGTCTTTGCTATGAAAAAGATTCTGGATGTATTTCACAACAATTATTGTTCCCTCTCTCAATGGAGCCGCTTGGGGATTTCTCTTTCTTTCTTAGATCTTCCTTATGGAAACCATATGGGGCTCACGGAGGTAAAGCCCATGGAAGTGTAGAAGCTTTTGTAAGGCTGCAGATACCAGGAGATTCTTATTCTCAGACTAGTCCATACTCATCCTCCAGAAATACATCAAAATTACCATTTCACTATTTCTACCAATTTATGTCCTCAGTGAATTCTGCTCCAGGTAAGCAGATCTCACCTACGTCTCTGTAGATGTGCCTCTCTCTAGATTTTGGGGTGAAGATTTGTTAGCAACATCAGTTCTCTGGCGGGTCCAAGAAGAGTCACTGATTTTCAGTTTTTCCAACTTTTTCTTTTCACAAAGGCTTGGAGTAGTGACTTCCAAGCTCTTTGAATGTTGAAACTAAAACTAAACAATAGTATTTTTTAAATGTATTAGTTCATTTAAACTTTACATGAGTACTGAGATATAGGGAAGTAATTTGACAGATACCATCCAATTAGTAAGGCAGAAAAGGAGCCAGAGTTTAAATTCAGTTCATCTGAATCCAAAACCTTTTGTCATCCCGTTACTGCGTGCTGCTTTTGCACATTCCCTGTGCTGCTCTTTGTGATTACCAATGGTGGAAGTGAGAGTGTGAAGCATTGGAGTGAATTCAGATGGCAGTGGCTTAAATGGGCAGCTGAGATCTGCAATTATTTTCAAGCTGAAGAATAATTTGATCCAGTAACTACTACTCAAGAAAAGGTCAAATCATTTTCCACTGTACTTAGTGATGGATATTACAGTTCAATAGCTTTCACACAGGGGGTTTGTAATGTGGTCATTGACCTTGTACATTGGCACCTGTATTATAAAAAAGGAGTAAATTTACTCTATAACTGAAAACTCACAAACATTGCAATAGGTCAACAGTATATACTGCACATCCATTCAAAGACCAATAAAAGCAAATGCTATAGCACTGCAGGGCTAGAGAAAGAGCAAAATAGCAATCAAAATGAAATGCTGATTCTCCAGGTAATCTTTTAAAACATTCCATTACTTCCCATATACACAAAAACATACACTACTATTATTATTTATAATCACTAATTTTAGGGATCTGTATTGTTTTAAGTCTCACAATACACACAAAACAGATATTATTATTCACACTCTGTAAATAAGGAAAGTTGAGAGGTTAAGTAATTTGCCCAAGTCATAGATTTTAAGTGTGGGAGACCCAAGAATTGACCCCAGATTCATTATTAACAAGCCAGTCATCCTTCTACCAAACTAAGCTAGATAAATTGATTTTCATGTGTTTTATGTGCAAGAACTACACAAGTGGAAGTTAGTGGAAAGGGAAGAACGTGGCTAACACTGATAAAGTGACGATCTATATGTCTGATAACTCCTTCACTATCTCTCTACAGCTAGATTTTCTCTAACGATGTTGTGAAGGCAATGACAAATGTCAGCTCCTAGCTTTGGTAAAAATAAATACACAGATACCCTGTAACAAAGACTAGCTCATGAGTTCCCTGGGAATATACTTTCGTCATCCATCTAAATGGATATTCTATTTCCTCATGCATATGTGGTCTTTAATCAGTTTTAGAAATTCTTTTTATTTACATTATAAACGAGATTCTCTTTTGGGCACTCCTTTGTATTTTCAATGTGAAGTCAATGCTGATTTTAAATATTTCAAATATCTGATTGCATACATTTTGGTTTATATTAAAAAGTTCTCCCATAGAAATCAATAAAATAAAATTAATGATGTAGATCAATGATATAAACAGTTTTACTAGTCTTATTGTAAAATGTACGATTCCCTTACTTTAAATTTAACTTTAAATGCATAATTTATTATTGTTATTTTGTAGAAAATAATTATTATTATTACACAATCTCCATTAAGTCATGAGAATTCTAACCCATAGTACACACTTGCAAAGGGCATGCAAGGCAGAAAGATTTGTGAGTAGGTGGAACAGGTGGCTGCCTGCACAAGCTCGTATTTACTGTCATTGGGAAGTCACGTGCCTAAAACGATGTCTTAGTCGCCTGTTTCGGTGTGGGTTTTCTAACATTAAAGGTTCAATCCTTTGGTTCATAAAGAATTTGCAGTCTGAATATTGAAGAATATTTTTGTATTTGGTGACATCCTACTGTATTAAAACATTAGAATTAGCTCAAAGGAGGGGGAATTATAAAAAACGCAGAGATAAGACATGAAAATGAACACATTACAAGGTAGTGTGTTATTAAAACCCTTTAATCTCTGTTTTGTTTTCTAAATCATTTAGATGTCTCTATGAGGAATATTACTTAAAGTTTAGGAGTCATGGACAATGTAGTTTGTAAATTCGCTTTCCTTCTAAGAAGGTTGCCTTGTAGTAATTAGAAAAAGATACTAAGATATGTGTCATGATACAGATATGACCTAAGAGCCATTTTCCATAAAGAAAGGAGAAAAGAATTCTAATTGGAAAGACTAGACTTGAATGATTTCTGAAGGAAATGGGATTTCAGCCGGGTTTTGATGAGAAGACAGTAGGAAATATAGTAAAAACCACGTTTAAATGGCATACGAATGCATGGGCTTTGATTTAATCCTACCACACTTGAACACACCACTTCGCTTCTCTGAGGCTTAATTTTCTTATTTATATAAAAGGGGAGTTGGGGTAAATTGTTACTAAAAGAAGGTACATAGTTGCTACCACTGTCCCTTATGTTTCCCTGACAGGTATCACTAATCAAGCATACCACCTTTACAGAGAATCCTAGAAAAAGCCTGAAAATCCTTCCAAAAGGAGCAACTGGATACAGATAATTTCATAGAATCTCCCCCCACATTGCTAGAAATAACAAGAAAATTGAGATACCATTGTGAAATATTTACATATTCTAGCAATGAAATATTACAATGTGAAATTAAAGATGCCACAGGTTACCTCAACATAACCCTACAAGTTCTACATCCTAGCCCATGCTTGGTATGTCAGTCTTTAATTGTAACCAGTCTAACGAATGTATAGCAATATCTCGTTGTGGTTTTAACTTGTATTTTTAAAATAGCTAATGACACATACTATCTTTTTATGTGCTCATCTATATAGCTTCTTTGATGAAGTGTCTGTTCAGATCTAATGTCCATTTTTTATGGGTTTTTATATTATTGAGTCTTGAGAATTTGTTGTATATTCTGAATACAAGTTTTTTGTTGTTGTTTGTTTTTATTTATTTATTTATTTATTTATTTTAATTTATTGGGGTGACAACTGTTAGTAAAATTACATAGATTTAAGGTGTACAATTCTGTATCACATACATCATCTATAAATTACATTATGTGTTCACCACCCAGACTGAAAACAAGTTTTTTATCAGATATATAATTTGCAAATATTTTCTCCCAAAATGTGGTGTGTACTTTCATTTTCTTAAGATTGTTTTTAGAAGAGCAAAGGCTATTAATTTTGGAGTCAAATGTATCCATTTGTTATTTTTCATATTTTATATATCGTGGTTTTGGTGTCATAGCTAAGAAAATTTTGCCTAAGCCAATATCACAAAGACTGTTTCTTAGGTTTTCTTCTGGAAGTATTAGTTTTAAGTTTGAGATTAGTCTTTTGCTAATTTTTGCATATAGTGTGAGGTATGGAATGTCATATTTTTGCATATGGGTGTCCAAATTCTCTAGTAGCTTTTGTTGAAATATTATATTTTCCCTCACAATGACCTTTGCAACTTTACCCAATCTCAACTGACCATATATGTACTGGTCTGTTTCTGAATTCCATTCTGTTCCATTGATCTTAATGCCAATAATATTCTACCTTGATTATCCTAACTTTATAGAAAGTTTTAAAGTCTGGTAATAAAAGATCTTTAACTTTGTTCTCTTTCAAAGTTGTTTTGTCTATTTTAGACCTTTTGCATTTCCATAGGAATTTTAGAATCAGCTTGTCAATTGCTACAAAAGGACCTACTCAGAATTTTATTGGGATTGCATTGAATCTATGGATCAATTAGGGGAAACTGGCATCTTAACAATATTGAGTCTATCTATGAACAGCGTATATCTATTCTTTTATTTAAGGAATTTAATTTCTCTCTCCAAATTTTTGCAATTTTCAGTATACATGTTCTGCATATCCTTTGTTAGATTTATCCTAAGTATTTCACATTTTTGGTGCTACTATAAATTATTAGCACCACATTATTATAAATATATATAAATATACTGGGGGGCCAAAAAATGTACATAAGTGGACACTTTGGTCAATGTTGCTAAGCAGTAGTTCGTTGTAATCAGAAGTGTCTGGATGCTGATGATAACCACTTTGAGCACCTCTGGTAATTGTAAAAGTCAAACGTTACATGTATTCGTCTTTTGTTATTGTTATATATAGAGTATAACAATTTTGATACAGTTTTCCTATCTTAAAATGTATATACATATTTTTCACACCCTATGTATACATGCATTTTAATGTTCCCCCCTCCTCCTTTAGACACTCCAATTAAAGGTATATTAGGCTGATTTAAGTTCTCCCACAACTTATTGATGTTGTTTTTCCCCCTCGTTCTTCTTTCTCTGTGGGCCTTATTTTGGAAAGTTTTTATTGCTAAGTCTTCAAATTCACCAATCTTTTCCTCTGTAATGTCTAACCTTCCAGTAATTCAGTCCAGTATACTATTTATCTTAGATGTTATACTTTTCATTTCTAGAAGTTTGGTTTGTTTATTATCTTTTCTATATCTCTGAATATGTTATGTTTAATCTTTTTTATAGCTTCAGGACATATGTGATGTTGTCTGTTTTATAATTATTGTCTACTAATTCTACCATCTGCATCATTTCTGGATCCATTTCCATTGATATTTATTCTTATTATGGGTCATAATTTCCTTCTTTGCATGCCTGATAATATTTTATTGGATGCAAAATATTGTGAGTTTTACCTGTTTGGGTTCTGAATATTTTGGTATCCCAAAAATATTCTTGAGATTTCTTATGGTAAGTGGTTAAGTTACTTGAAAATATTTTGATCCTTCTGAGTTTGCTTTTAAGTATGTTTGGGGGCATCAATGTAACATTTAGCTCAGAGTTAATTTTTCCCAATATTAAGATGAAACCTTTGTTAATAGTCTAATGTTCTGTGAATATGAAGTTTTCTACTCATATTTTTGAAGACATGCTCTATCCACACCTTGTTATGACATCTAGATATCTAGATATCTTGTTTCTCCGAATCATTCAGATAGTTCTTTCTATGACCTTGAGTGGTTTCTTTATATATGTGCTGATCAGTGCATAACTAAATAGTTGAGGAGGACCCTGTAGAAATCTCTGAAATTCTCTCTTCTCTGGCACTGTGTCCCATGAACTCTTAACATCTTGGCTTCCACAGACTCCGATCTTCATCTTAGCTCACTGAACACAAAGAACTGCCTAAATTCCCCCTCCCTGCACTGCAATCTGTACACTATCTCCAGGCATTGAGCTTTGGAAATCATAGTGTTTTCCTCATTTGTTTCCTATATCTCAGGGATCACTGTCCTTTGTTGCCTAATGTCCAGTAACTTGGTAGCCACCATATATATATATACACACACATATATATATACACATATATACACATATATATACATATACATCTATATATACATCTATATATACATATACATATATACATATATACACACATATATATACATATATACACATATATATACATATATGTGTGTGTGTGTGTGTGTGTATATATATATATTCCAGTTTTTACATTGTTTCAATTAGGAGGGTAACTGTAATAGCTGTTACTCCATCTTGGCCAGAAGGGGAAATTTTTTTACATTATTAATTGTTGATGTGTAAAAGGACTGCCTAACAGTCATTTCTTATTAAGAGAAAGTAGAGCCTTAAAGAAAAAGAAGGATCTTCCAGACAGAGGGAAGACCATGAGCTTCTGTATTTAAGGAATACCAGAAAAGCTGATGTTGCTGAAACAGAGTGAATGAGGGGAGAGAGTAGTGATGGATAGTTTTTTAGAGTGGTGAGAAAGAACTCGGTGATGTAGGATGTTCTAAGAACTCTGGATAGTTTTCTAATCATCCACCCCATTATAGTTCTGATCAGTGGAATGATCTGATTGTATATATATTTTTAAAATATCACCTTAAGGATTGTTTGGGGGATTGACTCTAGGAGGCAAGAGTAGAAACCGTGAAAAGATTTAGAAATGGTAACAACCCAAGCAAGAGAAGATAGTAGATGTGATTAGTGTGTTAGCAATGGAAGTAATGATTTACAACATAGTTTAAAGATAATGACTACAAGAATATGTAAAGCATTGGAAGTCAGATATGAGGAAAACAGATAAAGCAAAGCAATTCTTGGGTGTTGGGCTGTAGCAATAGTGCCATTCATTCAAATAAAGTTTAAGGGAGAAGCCAATTCAAAGTTGGATTAAATCAAGAGTTTAATTTTGGGCATGCTCAGTTTTAAATGACAGACATCTAGGTGGAAATTCAATTAGCCTCTTAGAATCCAAGGATAATCTTTTGCAAATTAATGTTATGTTGTAGCAGTGAAAACTCCTCATTCAACAAGCTGTTTCTGATTACCTCCTCCTTCCACTATTCATTGTAACTCCTCAGAAGGATACACTGAGATTTATTCTCCTGAAGCAGAACACACTGTAATCCTCCACCATATTCCTTTATGCTATTCATTATATAGTCCTCAATCCTTTTATTCTGTTAGAGAAATCCCATTTTGTTCATATTACCTCCTTGAAAAAAGAAACTGAAAGAATTATATAGTCAGCATCATTCTTTTCAGGTAATAAAACTGTGTAACCACTTCCACCAAAGCCTCAAGGTCTGAAATGAGATATTTTTTTGTGTGTGTTTTTTGTTTTTTAGAAGGAAAACTTTGATTTCCTTAAGGAAATCTACTGGAATCAGAAAAACAAAAAGAGAAACAACAAGCATCTACTCAGTGTCATATACATGAATTTAACCACATTATTTGGCCCTTATTCTTATGTAACTCTGAAACTGAGTAAAAATTGTATTCACCTTCGTAAAACTGAACAATTCAAGGGTGGTTTTCTGCCTTATTACCTTTTCCCACTGTATTAGATACTTGATAATTTGGAAATAAGAACTTAGTAATTAGGGGATATAAGAGAAGATTCTGGAGTATAAGAAGAGGGAAGAATTTTTTACTGCCCTGTGCTAATGACAGACTTGATAGTCAAATATTTATAGCAGCAATAATAATTGTTACATTCTAGATTGTGATATTTTGGGCATTTTTATTGCATTTACATCAATCATAACATTCTATCATTCTAGAACAGATAGTTTTATCTGTTAAATATTTTCACCTTAAATTCTCTTAAATAAATATTTCTTACATTTCATTTAGGATTAAAATGTCCTAAAATGACAATGACTACTGCCTATCACTTGATGCTTTTAAAAACTGAGAAAAAGGAAATGCTCACCCCAAAGTTGTGCAACTTGAACAATCTGAACCTAAATTCAGATTATAGGTGATAATTCCAGGCTAGATCTAAGTAAGCTGTTAAGGAGTTAAAAAATACTTGTCGTAAGATGAAGTAGTTTGACATGATTTGGTGATGTGATGTGGACAGCCAGATGGCTCATGAAAATATTTTTCTATATTTATGTGGCCAGCATTACACAGCATAGAGTTAGTTTGTTATCTGCAGTGTCAGCCCTTCTAACCTGAATATTTCCCCCCGATTATATTTTCTTCCACATCTGTATACATTAATCATTATCATTCTTAGTCTCACAGTTCAATCCATGCTTAAATAGAGTATGGGTGGCTTCTGTTCTTTTTCCCGTTGTGCAGTTCTGGTGGGGTTGGGAGACTATTTAATGGCTCTGCCTACTGGTATCAAAGGAACATATGTCTGTATTAGTCTGATTAAAGACCCTCCTTCATTTTCATGTTCTACAGTTGAACTAAGGATACTGTTTCCTCTTGATGAGTAAAACTTTACACAAAAAACCCACAGAGTTGATAAGATCAAATAAAAGGAACTTTTAATACTGCTTCTCATTTCCCATAGATCCAATGGTTTCAAAGGGATGAATCCGTCACCCAAAACAAAGTATAGCATTAACAGCTTCTAACACTCTAGAATCAAAATGGCCACACAATGCTGCTAACAAAGTACATTCTTCAGGAAGCCAATGCCCACGGGACAGGTGGATTTATATGTTTCAGCCACTTGGACTTTACCTACTTTTGGAACATACCACAGCATTATTGTGTTTCTAACCATGATTTTTGATGTCCATAGCCTTAGATACCTTGATATCCACTTTATCTACCTTCCAGTCTAGGCTAGACTTGGTCCTTCTCTAACCTGCTCCATCTTGCTGTGAATACAAGTTATTCTATTCTGGTTCAAAGAAAAACTGAAATATGGCATCTGATGAGTTTGTGATTAACTCCCAAAATACATTACACCCTTGCCAATAATAGGCCTATGTAGAAGCGTGTGCTGTGTGACACAGTCCTGACCAATGAAGCTTTATGCAGAAAAATTACTGGAATAGGAGTTAGTCTGGAGAACGTCTCCCCATTTCTAAGAGAGAACCACAGAAAGAGACTGTCCCACTCCTTCATCTGGATGTTGTCCTCTCTAAATGTAATTGTACAAGTGCAGTATCCATTTGAGGAAGAAACATCCCAAAGATAGAAGAATACAAATATAGGAAAAACTAGGGTTTTAATTGATGCTATTGATCCACTGATAACACCATTTTGGAGCCCATCCTATCTCTGGTATTTTAATTATATGAGGTGATACATTTCTTTATTGTTTCCTTATATTTTAACAGCGATTTTTCTTGGTGGGTACAAAAAACTCCTAATTAATACATGATAGTAAGGGTTTTAATTAATGACCCTGCCTACCCGAGATCCTTTCATGATGAAGTCTAGAGTTTCTAATAGATGCCTTAATAGGAAAACATTAGTAGAAAGAGTGGGGTTTTTTTCTCCCGGTTTATGAAGTGTTATCAATTCTTAAAATTAATTCCTTAGGTGCCTGGGGCCCATGTAGCTTTTCCCTGTGATACCAATAGTTATATTCTTCTGGAAGTGAAAGTCTCAATCTTTAGATTTGAATTAAGGAAGCATTATCAAATGGAACCTTTATCACATACCCCAAAGAATTATACCTGATCTCACTTGTTTCTGGTTTTTAAAATGCCAGTCAGAATAAACAAAATAAACTCACAATATTTTATTAATAAATCAGGTCTCCAAAAGTTTTTCAATAAACTGAAGAATGGCTGTGCAAAAAAGAAGTTAGATCAATTCCTTGGTGTCTAACACTTTCCTGGATGCAGCCTCACTTATATCTGTCAGAACATGCTAGGACTCAGGGGAACCCTCCTGAAAACCTACTTACCAAAATAAAAATTAGGACATTCTAATCATCCTCAGGATCAAAACGCAAAAGAGGCAAAGTTGGAGACTGGAAGGTTTGTAAACCTATTTTTTTCTCATTTTAGTTTCTGACTAATGGATCAATTTTATATTTTCTTTTTAATGGATGTAATTACTGATAAAAATATAATTATGCCTTCCTATGGGATAGTTTATTACATTGCTTAATAGAGATTTAATGTCCTATCCATTATATTTACTATGTGACTGCTCTATAAATTTGAGCTGTTATATGGTACACTATAAGATATACATCATTGATGTAAATTGGTACAGCCTCTATGAAAAACAGTATGGAGGTTACTCAAAATTTAAAACTAGAACTACCTTATGACCCAGAAATTCCACTCCTGGGTATTTATCCAAAGAAATGCAAATCACTAATTCGAAAAAAAAATATGCACCCCTATGTTTATTTCAGCACTCTTCTCAATAGTCAAGATATGGAAACAAATGAAATGCCCATCAATGTACAATTGGATAAACTGTGGTACATTTATACAATGGAATATTAGTCTCACATAAAAAAAGAGTGAAATCTTACCATTTGCAACAACATGGATGGACCTAGAGGACACTAAGCAAAATAAATCTCGCTGAGAAGACAAATACCATATAATCTCACTTATATGTGGAATCTAAAGAACAATAAATGATTAAACTAGCAAAAAAACAGAAACAAACTCAGAGATACAAAGAAAAAAATGGATGGTTGATAGATGGGAAGGGGTTTGGGCAATTGGGGAGATGGTGAAGGGATTAGGAAGTACAAATTGGTGGTCACTAAATAGTCATGGGGATGTGAAATACAGTGTGGGGAATATAATCAATAATGGTGTAAAGATTACGTAGGGTGTCAGATGGGTACTGGACTAATCGGGGGCATCACTTCAGAGATTGTGTAGATGCCTGACCGCTGTGCTGTACACCTGAAGCTGATGTAGAATAATGTTGAATGTCAAATATAATATATACAATCTGACAATTAGGCTCGTGAACTTGTTGCAACAATGTTGCCTTTTGATATCAAAGGGATTATTCATTATGAATTTGTACCAGCTGGACAAACAGTTAACTAAGCTTACTATTTGTAAGGGCTGAAAGTGCTGCGTGAAAAAGTTAGATGACCTGAACTTTTCGCCAGCAATTCGTGGCTCTTGAATCACGACAATGTACCAGCTCACATGGCACAACTCCCTCCTGTCTGTGAGGGAGTTTTTAGCCAGTAAACAAATAATTGTACTGGAACACCCTCCCTACTCACCTGATCTGGCCCCCAATAACTTCCTATTTTACCCGAAGGTAAAGGAAATACTGAAAGGAAGACATTTTGATGACATTCAAGACATCAAGGGTAATATGATGACAGCTCTGATGGCCATTCCAGAAAAAGAGTTCCAAAATTGGTTGAAGGGTGGACTAGGTGCTGGCATCAGTGCATAGCTTCTCAAGGGGAGTACTTCGAAGGTGACTATAGTGATATTCAGCATTGAGGTATGTAGCACTTTTTCTAGGATGAGTTTTCAAACTTAATTGTCATACCTTCGTATACAGAGAGTTCCAAAAAGAAGTATACGCATATTAAGAAAGAAAAAAAACTGTATGAAAATTGTAATACTCAATATATACCAATGATAAAAGATGAATACAAGTCGTGCGTATACGTTTTTTTGGCACCCCCGGTATATATACATATATATAATCGATCTATATTCACTCACGGAATGTAAAGTACAGTATAGAGAATATAGTCAATGGTATTGTAACAGTTATATATGATGTCAGAGGGGTAGTAGATTGAGGGAGTTATCACTGTGTGAGGGACGTAAATTTCTAACTAGTACATCGCTTTGTACACCTGAAACAAATATTTAAAAAATTAAATTAAATAAAAAATATGCATCTTGAGAAGTTAAATGGTACATCGTGAGATTTTATATCATATACGAGTATTACATATGGTACATCCTTGGAATGAGAAAGCTGAGTTCTCATTATTTTCTTTGTGATATGGTGCAAACCAGCTTCTGTGAAAATCGTTTCTCTCATCTCTTAAGAAAGGATGATATTTGATCTACCTACTTTACATAGCTGTTGTAAGGCTCATGTACAGTATGGTAAGAATAAACTCACTTTGTAAGTTATGTACATAAAAAAGGAGTCGTATCTGTAACACAAAGTCAGGTTTGACTAAGACACAAGAAGCTTATTATTTAATTGCATAAAATAAGTATGTTGTCTGCTTTATAAAATAGAGCACTGCATATGAAATAAGCAAAATACAGTAATTAAAAGTGATATAGAGCAGGGAGTAATCAACTTAGTCTGAGAGGATGGTGAAGAATTCATCAGGGACTTAATACCTGAGCTGCATTTGGAAAGCTACTTTCATAGACTTAACCTTTTTCTCATTGAGAATAAAAGGATGCCGTGAATAAAAGCATGGACATAGCAAAAGCATATTTTGTGCAGGGAACCACGAGTAAATCAGGGTAGCCAAAATCTAGTGCTGGGGAGTGGGGTAGGAGTTGGAGGTCAGGTTTGGTGTCGATCGTGATGAAGTGTGACTCTGAACGAGGCCAAACCAGAGAGCCCATTGTGTGCCCGTGAGGAACTTGGACATACTCTGTAGGCCTGGCTCATTACTGGAGTGACCCAGAGACTTTGGAAATTCGGATTATTAGCTTCTTCTCAGACCTTCTGAATTGAAATCTGGGCTGAGGAATGAAGTGGGTAATGAGACTCAGAGTTATGTCTATACAACCCTGACATCCTCAGGTTTCCAAACCACTGATCTGAATAAAAGGAAGCCCCTAAAGGATTTTGAGCAGGGAAACGACACGGTCAGATGTGCGTTTTAAAAAAAATCACTCAAGCAGCTGTGTTGGGTGAGGCAGATGGGAAGTCCAACCTAGGGGAGAGAATTCAAGGCATGACAAAAACCTAGGAGCCGGACAGGAAGAATGAGAGTAGTAAAGACGCTGCCAGGCAGGGCTGAGAGCACTGAGGGGCTGAAGGGGAGAAGGGAGGGGAGAGTCGTGGGGGATGAGGCTAGTGGTGTAGCGGCACGAACGACAATGAAGGCCTGATGGCCAGGAGAAAGAATGTGACTTCTTCCTGGAAAGAAATGGGGAGCACTAGAGGAGGTTAAATAAGACAGTGACGTGATCCATTGCTTGGAAATTGATTTTGCAGGCACTTTCATCAATGAGCAGCACTTTAGCAAAGGGTTCTTGGCTCAAGGGGAATGCTTCTCTAGCACAGGGGCCCTTGGGCAGAGAGCTGGAGTAGCTGGTTCCTGACATCTCTGTCAGAACTAGTTTGCAGGACGTGTTAATCAATTCATATTACCATCTACAGGGAAAGAGGAAACAGGCAGGTACGATTTGTAGAAATACTAAAGACAACCAAAGGCAAATACCCTAGTGTAAGTAAAAGAAGGGACCTTCTCAAAGCCAAAAATTCAGCCGGTTTTTCACTCAGAGAAAATAAATAATGTCCAGTGATCACTGAATGTCATCATCAAACAAACACAAAAGCTCTGCTCTGTGTATCCATAGTTGGTTGCAGTAACTATAAATCTTGGATTTCTTATAAAATCCCAGCGTTTAAGTATTCAGTGTTGTGGCCAAGTGCCCATCTCTGTGCCCTTGATTTTCTGGGAAGTATAGTTACTATCATTTTAATCCCTACTCTGTTTCTAGTTTCATTTGGCCTTGTCTGTAAATCATTTACACCCCACGTTTATCATAGTAAACAGAATTCGATTTGCCGTTAGATAGATCTGTATTTTTGTCCCAAGTTCCTCCACCTGACGTTTGAACATGTTTCTTAAACTCTTGGAACCCTAGTTTGTACTTGTAACATCTACTTATAAGGCCATCATGAGGGTCAAAGAAGCTAAGTTAGGTAACAGACAGAGCGGTGGTGCCAGACATATAGTAGGACCTCTGTAAAATCGAGTTACCTTTTTCCAACTGCCTTTCCTCATTTTGAAGATGGAAGAGATTGGGGAGAAGAGCAGACGTGGTCAGCATGTGAACCCTGAGCTGCCATTTTCCATTCCTGCCTTTGTGGCAAACATTCTAATTGATCACGGTCTTCTTTGTTTTGAAACCAGAAGGAGCCTCAACATCCTTCCCAACACAGAACTCTGAGCTGCTCTTACCAGCTGAATGAATGTGATATTTGGGATGAAACCTATTTGTTATTCCTGGACTGGTTAATCTCTAAGGTTGCAGCTGAGACGATCCGAGCCCATCACAAAAGGAGCCTAATTTTCAAAATCATACAACTGAGTGGAAGACAACTCTTTCAAAGCTAAGAGATACAAGCAATAAGATGTAGAATGGAATAGCCTGCTGTTGAAGCCCTTTTGGAAACCTTGAGTGAGGAGATGACATCGGAAGTGGCCTTTGTGGTAGGCAGAATTATGACCCAATAAAGTGGTCTATGTCTCCATCCCTGAAATCTGTGAATATGAGTATATTATCTTACACGGCAAAACAGATTTTAGGTTATGAGTAAGGACCTTGAAATGAAAAGATTCTCCTGGATGATTAGGTAGACCCAATATATTAACAAGGGTCCTTGTAAGAGAAAGAGGGAAGCAGGAATGTAAGAATCAGAAGAAATGTGAGGATGGAAGCAGAGGTTAGAGAGGCCTCACACCAAGGAACGCAGGCAGCTGGAAAAGCAAGGAAACAGTTTTTACCCAGAGCTTCCAGAAGGAATGCAGCCCTGCTCACAGCTTGATGTTAGCCTTTAATACCCATTTTCAGACTTCTGACTTCTAGAACTGTAACATAAACGTATGTTGTTGTAAACCACCGAGTTTATAGTAATTTGTGACAGCAGCAACAGGAAACTAATACAGGCCTTGAAAGAAGAGTTTTGATAGACAATAGATAGATTGATAGACAATAAACAGGGCAATTTGTGGGCATGGTAGGTGATGAGCAGAGGCTTAAATGTGAGAGAGATAAAACAAAGCATATAGTGGGGAAGCATGGGTCCTGACCAACTTGAAGAAGTGGAACAGCCAGGCTGATGACAGGAAGGAACACAGCTCAGCAGTGAAGCCCTTGGAATGGTTTGACAGTCTGAGTTTAAATCCTACCTGTGACGCTTAATAAGCAACCTTGGTTCGGTTATTTAACTTCATGCGCACTGTAATGTTACCGAGAGAATAAGAACAAGCAATGTTGCCTGCAGCAGGTCCTCAAGTGATATCATTTAATTATAATATTGATGCGATGCGTAGAAACGTAACTCTTGTTTGTGCCAATTAGCCTGTGGTAAAATTGGTTTCATGGTCAGTCATTTCACTTGAAGTTACAGAACCTATCAATGATGTTAAGTGAGAACCTACTGTACTTCATAGGGTTAAATGAGATATTAGTGTGTGTAGTACTGAATAAATGTTTCATGTTGGAAACTGCTATTTTTATAAATGAGAGACAAAGTTTGAATTTCTAGTATACTAAATTATAGAAAATTCTGAATATTAAATGAGATTAAGAAACTTTACTTCCTAGAAATTGAGTGACAATTGGAAGATCTGGAACAGCAAAGTAACTTAAAAACACAAAAAGACTCCCCTGGTAAATTAATATGACAAAGACAAAAGACAGGACAATTATCCAGTGGTGGAAACATTTAAGAGATAGAGGCTGATCTTTACATTAATACAGGAAATGTTAGGCATATATTGGCCAAGCATCCTGGCTGGCTTTAATGGCTTATTATAGGGGCAGAATATTGTAGTGAAAACATCACTAGCCTGGGAGTCAGGAGATACACCGGATGTGTCAGCCTCTCTTTACTACTTTGAACAAGCCCCTAATGTGTATGGTTTTGGGGTTCCCACTGGTGAACTCAAACATTCCTCATGGCTCAGCATTTGCTGAGGCTGTGCTATTTCCGAATCATACTTCTCTTGGGCTTATCATCTCTGTGAACCTGAGGTCAAATGATTTATCTTCAGAAAACTGAAAGGATAAAAGAGCATTCCTGGAAAGCAAATTAGTTCTAATTGCTATGAATCTCAGTGACTGTTTAAGCCCTGCACTTACCAAATAATTAGATCTTTTACAAAGATGTGAAGACTAGCTACAGGACATTGAAAAGGTACAAATCAACATATAAATACTGTTTTATGTGCAGTTAGATTGTCCTGTCTATGCTAAGCGTCTCCTGTGTGGCATCTTTTATCAGGGCCTTTTGCCTAAAACAAGCCAGGAAAAGGGAACTTTTCTCCCATTCTCTGCTGTTCAACCAAAATTTCACAGTAATGTATCCTGCTCATAAAAATGACAAAATTATTAGTGCAATAGAATTACCCTCATTAGGGAGAAAAATTCCATTAAAAATTGCCCAAATAGCACATGAAAATTAGCAAAGGGTAAAGGACTTTGATAATTTTAGGTCAAAAAGTTTTTCCATTAATAAGTGGACACAGAATGCTTCTGCCTTAAGCCAGTAACCCAGGGCCTAACCTACTCTATGGTACAGAGTGATATGCTGGTGATAATTTGAAGAAAACTGCTGCCACCAACAGTCAAGAGTCAACAGTCAGGACGTATTTGACACTAAAGAAAGTCATTTAACCCTCTTATTTATAGAAGAGTAAGTAAATAATGAACCGGGAAGGCTGTAGACACTCACAGGTGTTATTTGCATTGCCCAAGCATCACTGAATCCACCGTGCTTTAGTTTCTAAATAAAAAAACTCCAGACCCCAATCTCACAAACCATGAGAAGTCCAATGCCTTGCTAGGTGTTTGAGAATTCCTGAAGTAGGGGAGTGTCTGTTCATTTTTACCTTGGGTATTTCCTTCTCTGTGCCTCATTTTGCTTACCTGCAAGTGGGGATTAAAATGATACCTCAGGAATTGTTGGGAGGATAAAATAAAAGAAATTACATGAACTCCTTAGCATAGTGCTCGACACGTAAACATTAGCTATGTAGCACTAGTTCCTAACATTTGAATAAGATTCCGTGGTTGAAAAGCATTCTTCTGGGTTTATTAGCTCAAAACATCCCTGAGAAATAGGTAGAATAAAATTGTATGCATATTTTACAAATAAGGAGACAAAGGTCTTAGAGAAAATGAACAACTTTGCCTGGACTCGAGCAAAAATTAAAACCTAAGTGGACTGCCAGCCTCGTTTGCTTTTGACCCTGCATTTACTTACAGATGAATTACATCCACCTGAGCAAGACCTGTGTTCTTCAAGGAGCCCCTCTTATAGAAATGTTCCAGAAACAGGAAGTGTGGACTACATGAACCCCATTGCCACTGTTCAGGAGATTAAAATAGGGGAGGGAGGAAGAAAGAAAGGTTTCATCACTGGTTGTAAATTCCCGAAGGGGGGAAAATAATTGAAGAACTGTCTATGATAGGAAACTATAATTAGGAATAATGGAATGAAATTAAGGAAAAGGGAATACCAAGTTTATAATAAGGTTCCAGTGTGAGGTATTCAAATTTAATTGTGTTTTTTAAGTAATGTTAGACTCCCAGATGCTGTAGCAAGGAAGACTGTATACAAATGGGTACATAAATAAATGACTTTATAACCCACACGATCAAACTTACAAGCCTAGATGCCGTTTTGCATCTGCACACTTAGAATTGGCACAGCAATATGCAAAATAAATAAATTAATCTCCTATTGGGCTGAGAATGTGATTGTTTCCTATTTCTCATAACTTACGAAGAGGAATGGAAAAATCCTTCCTCCTCCACCAAAAAGTAAAAATAAAATTGCCAGCCTCTTCAGTTTATTAGATTTGCGTATGTGGTGACCCATTTTTGAGCTGAAGCATCACGCACTAGGAGGCTAATTTAGCCAATAGAATGCTAGAACCCACCATTTCAAACGCACTGTTCAGATCCTCAGAGACCTAAGGAGTGAAGGGGAAAAGATATTCATACTAATTTTTAAGCCTCCCACACTGCTGCAGAGATATAGCTAATAAAGTCATTCAGAACTAGAGCGGCAAGAGATGTGGGAACTTGAAGAGGATGCCCTGCTTTTCTCTTATTGGCTCCTCTGTGGAAACAAAGTATTTGGAGTTCTTTGTTTTAAAGTCATTATTTTTCATTAGAGAAGCTGCTGCTGTTATCCAAAAGTTAATAGCGGGGATGTATCCAGCTGACACAATCAATACATGTAACCACTGTTTCAGTTATTAATAAAACAATTTGAGATAAAATAAATGACTGCACAGTGGCATTTGCCACTCACATGATTGCAGAGAAGTGTGCTACTGATGTGTTTTCTGAAAAGAGAAAACACACACAAAGGTGTGTGCACATGCACACTGAACCCATAATAGTCTCTTCCTAAAGACTACCAAACACATCATAGCAACTAAATGGAATTTTATATGCATAGGTATCAAAGTCTGATCATGATATAAAAAGAGGAATTATAACACATAGCACAGGTCTGGGAATTTGAAGGGCTTAAAGCAGTGCTGACAATCATACTGCAGCCTTCCAGATGCTAAGGACCTATGCAAATAACTCCCTAAAATGCTTGCAGAATTCTTTCAGCCTTTATATTTCCAGTGGGAATTGTGCCACTGGTCACTGGTTCTAATGCTGTGTTTCCCTGAAAATAAGACCTAGCTGGACCATCAGCTCTAATGCGTCTTTTGGAGCAAACATTAATGAAAGACCCAGTCTTATTTTAATATAAGACCCAGTCTTCTTTTAATATAAGACCACATATAATATAATATAATATAATATAATATAATATAATATAATATAATGCCGGGTCTTATATTAATTTTTGCTCCAAAAGACGCATTAGAGCTGATGGTCTGGCTAGGTCTTATTTTCGGGAAATACTGTACGAACATGGGTTGACTCTAGGCTAGCCCTGGTCCCATGCATCATAACAGGATTTTACCATTTTTAGAGAGTCATAAGGTACATGGGCATATTAAATTCTCCATGGACCACATATTTCAAAATTATTTGTGCACTGAACCCTTTCCATTTGACTTACTAATTAGTTAACATTCTGCATCACAGCATTTAATGAATATTGGTTTGGAAACAAAGTCTTAATCTCCTTCCCCTCCATATACACAAACACATATGGAGAATGTTCAATATTCAATAGAAATAAGGCTGTTCCCCATATCCCTCCAACTGATGAGACAAAGATGCTCAAATGGTTAGAGAAATGTAGCCACCTATGGACCCTTTGGCTGTGCATTCTTCCAATGAACCACCAGCCTTGGAGCGTTTGCTAGACTCGCCTGGGTCTTTTGTGTTTCTCTTCTTGTTCTGTCCCAGTAAACTTCTATTATCCAATGAATTTCCAAATCCCATTATTGTGGGGGCATTTCCCACAAGAGCCTTCATATATAATCACAACCTGGTCAACTAATATGGTAGATAACAAAGCTTCTTGAGAGCAGCAATCATTCCTGTATCACCAGAGCTTAGCCAGGTGTCTGTCACAAGATCCAGGCTTTCTAATTATGACTAAATTAAATGAAGAACACCAGGGCTTTTCCCACATCCATTCAGTTGGCTAGAATTGTGGCCAAAGATTTTCTGACCAGTGTTTTCAAGGCTTATCACTATTCCTCCACTTCCTAATTCCTTCATGCTCATCATCAATAAGCATTTATTCAGCAACCTCATGAACAGATGAGTGTTTCACAGGGCAAGTTTAATTGACTTACGCCCTGCCCTTTTAGAGCAAAGTCTCAATTTCTTTTCCTGGTAAGAGTACCTAACTTAATTTAGTTGGTAGAATGTGACAAATTGTTACCGTAACTCATATACCTTTTCGTTTCCATAGTCTGTCCCCTTTTCTACCTATGAGGTCCCCAGGCAGATCGGCGCTTATTCAACACAGCCTAAAAACATCCGTAAGCCAGATTGTTTAAAACATTGCTTAGCTGCTTTCATTTTCTGGTTTACTAAAGGTTGTGCTCCAATCGGCTGGTCTGCTTTTTTGTGAGACCAGATGGTTCCCTGAGTCATCACCCTACGCATCAGTTCTGGGCTGTGTTAGAGATGAAGACGCTTAGGATGTCGGGAAAAGAGACGATCTTAGAAATTGTCTAGTAGCAGTTGTAATAGCAATGGTAACGCTTTTTCCTACCTCACCTTGGTAGAAACTTGTTAAATTAGGAAGTATCTTCTCATTATTTCCTCCCTCTCATCATTTCAACCAGCCTATGAGATTAGCAAAAAATAGATACAAGGAGACAGTGATTTGCTCAAGATCACATAAGAGTAGGACTCGGCACAGATCTTTTGGCTCTGACTCTGGCATTCTTTCTCTATTGCCTGAAGAAGGAGGGGGGCAAAGAGGTAGGGGAGAGGAAAGAGGCAGGGAGGAGGAGATAAGAGAAAAAAGATAAAAGAAGAGAAGTATGTACTTGACTCCAAGTATGTGCTTAAGAAATACTTTTGAATGAATAATGGTAATTCTTATATGCATATAAACTCTTCATGCTTTAGTTTCCTCATATTTAAAATGGATACTTCACCACATATTGTTGTGAAGATAAAATAAGTTAATATCCAAAAATTAGCATATGTGTATGTTATATTGTCACTAGGAGCAACCTGCAGGGTCTCTGCTCCCACTCCCCACATAAGAATGCAGCATGTGTTGAGGCCAAAAAGGAACACCCACAGAGCCATAAGTAGGGGAGTCATACCACTATAGTCTCACTGGAGGCTGGATTCACACGACCTGCGACCTGCTGTTCGCTTTTCTGCCAACAGACTGACTCGACTCGCTAGCTGCAATCCGCCATGCTAACTGCAATCCGCGCTTGCTAGGTCAGCCCCCATCTTCTTGCTAGCCCCCATTTTCTGCTAGCATAGCCACAGCAGTTATATTAGTGGCCAATGGCTCACTGGTTACAGCTGACGGCCAACTAGCCACAGCTGCTGGCCATTTGATCACAGTCGATGGCCATTTACTACCTGAGCCAGCACCTTTCTATGTGAGGCTGAGAGCCTGGAAGCTGCTTTTTGGGGCTCTGCCCCCACACTCCACCCCTACAGGGTCTCGCCTCACAATCTACGCAACAAGCGTCTTCCGCGAGGGGCCCTGTGCGAGGAGCCTGGAGGTGAATGCTATTTCCTGGACACAGCCAAGCTCTCTGGTCACAGCCAGGGTTTCTCAGGGCACCACCAGTATTTCTGGGCACAGCCAGACTTCCTGGACTTCTTAGGGTACCACTAGTCTCCCCGCGCACAGCCAGGGTTTCTCAGGGCACTGCCACTCTCTCTGGGCACAACCCGACTTCTTGGGCATAGCCAGGGCCTCTCAGGGCACCGGCACAGCCAGTCTTTCTCACATATTCTTCATGGTGGCTGGTCGAGACACAAAAGCAAACATCCGCCAGTTCCACTACATGGTGGTACGTTCCCAAACAGTCAAGTGGTCCATATAAATCAGGGATGGAAGGCAATTTCCCATAGTCCATAGTCATTCGCCAGGGCTGTCCTGGGGGTGAGGGACGACCTTGACCTCACCCTCAGCTCCCATGGAGGACTCAGCAAGCGTTTCCTCCTGGGACTACAAGTCTTGCATCCAGGCTGCCTCAGCAAGCACTTCCCAGCCCACAAGGCCACAATGACCTTCACTTTCTCTGGCTTATGTTGGTTGGGGAACCATCCACGTCTTTCCACCCATCCACAGGGTCCAGCTCTCAGGCAGTTGCTCCTCCTGGTCTTCCTGAGACTGAGTATTCATACGCACAAACTTCTCCACCGCCCTTCAGAGAGCTTTGGCCGGCACCGTACCCTGCTCCCTGCGCCATGTGTCATGTAGGAGACCCTGCTCGCTGTGCCATTTGTCACACGGGGCATCCTGCGGGGTCTCTGCTCCCACTCCCCACATAAGAATGAAGCATGTGGTGAGGCCAAAAAGGAACACCCATGGAGCCAAAGATAGAGGAGTCATACCACTATAGTCTCACTGGAGGCTGGATTCACACGACGTGCGAGCCTGCTGTCCGCTTTTCTGCCAACTGACCGACTCGACTCGCTAGCCGCAATCCGCCATGCTAACTGCAATCCGCTCTTGCTAGCTCAGCCACCATCTTCTTGCCAGCCCCCATTTGCTGCTAGCATAGCCACAGCAGTTATATTAGTGGCCAATGGCTCACTGGTTACAGCTGACGGCCAACTAGCCACAGCTGATGGCCATCCAATCACAGTTGATGGCCATTTACAACCTGAGCCAGCACCTTTCTATGTGAGGCCAAGAGCCTGGAAACTGCACTCCTGGCTCTGTTCCCACATATGCCATATATATGTATATACATGTGTATATATATGTATATATATATACATATATATACATATATATGTAATACACACACACACAAACACACATATATATATAACATACACATATATATAATATGTATCATAGAATTGTACTTGATACATAGTAGGTACTCAATGTCAATCATTACTAAATGCACAGCACTTTACAGGTTACACAAATTTTGAGAATATTATAATTCATCTTTAAAATTACTTTTTAAAATCAGTGAGTATATCTTCATTTTATAGATGAGCAAACTGAAACACTAAAAGTTTAAGCGACAGTATCTGGTGGGCAGTACCTAGATACCAGCCCAGCCACAGCTGCGTCCTTCAACTAGGCACAAGTGGGAGTGGAGACTCCACAGTGTAAATGGATGTGTGTCCGTGATCAAACAGTTAAGTCAGGGGTAGAATGTTAGGCTACATGTGTGCCAACCGCAGGACAAAATCTGTATACTGGGAATATCTTATTTGTCACTAACGATCTTAATTGTCAGCTTGTTATTTTGAGATTTGTCTCATTCTCTTGATGAGAATACCATGTTTCCATGAAAATAAGACCTAACTGGAAAATAAGCCCTAGGATGATTTTTCAGGACATCCGCTGAACATAAACCCTAATGCATCTTTTGGAGCAATCCTTAATATAAGACCCGGTCTTATTTTCAGGGAAACACTTATTTCTTCCTTATGTTCAGGAAGAAAAAAATAATAATCAGCTAAACAAATGATCTAGTTAATCAAGCTCTAATTAACTAAGATTTTACTTTTTAATTATACCATAACACTAGAACATTTCATAAACACTAACTGTAAGGCAGAGACATGCTGAAAGGAACAGGTAAACCAGCCTGAGTCTTTACTGCATTTGTAACTCAAACACTGGTTTAAAGAGCAAACTACCCCTCCCCAATCTGGAGCTTTGTCTCTTTTTCCTTTTTCTTTTTCTATTTTGTTATTTTTAAACTACCAATATACCTTCTCAAGCCAGTTGGATCATAACCACGCTAATTCTCACCAAGAGGGAACAGAAAGCTCCCAAAGTGTCTTTTGTTGTAAGCTTAAACCAGGCCACGGCAGATAACTCATCTCTTGCACATTCTGTCTTGGATGGATTGATCATGTGTGCTGTGCTGAGAGTTGTCTCCTTTCCTTCAGTTAGGAAGCATTTCCCAACATACCAACTGGCAATTTGCTCATTGGATAGGATCTTCCCTAACTCAGATATAATGTGATCAACATGTCATTATAGGTAACATGAAAAGAGAAGGGCTCATTTCAATGTTGACCCTACTATTTACTTACTCTTACATCTTTGTCCCCTGAAAAGTTCACTTAAAGCTTTTGAGTTTCAGTTTCCCTGTCTAAAAACTGGGGTAGTCATATTTAACTCCAGTGTTGGTTGGAGAACAAAACAAGTTTATGCATGAATGATGTTTTGTCAGTCTGAAATACTGTTATTTACAGTTGAGTGAATGTTGATAGCTATTTCTGATTGTGAGGTGTTTGGCATAAGTTAATTTTAGTCCCTTACTTTCAAAATCCTCAGAGCCTGGAACACTCTACTGAACCTTACTGCCAAAGGCTAGCGTCACAATCAAGAGCTGAACGGGACAATGCTTTAAAGGAGATAGGGAAACTTTATTTTAACCTGGCAATAAGATTAAGACCAAGCTCTTCCAAGTTGGTTCTCAGCCCTGTCAACATCTCTGCATTTGTCTCTCTGTGAATTTTGTCCTACTGCCCTGGACTAATACTAAAAGGCATTTAATTGTGTTAATGAAAAATACCAGCCCAGCACGATACTTACGAATGCTGCTGCCAAAGGCAGTCTCCAGTTTTACACAGCCAGAGTGATTTAAGAGTTTTTACCTAACTGCTCTATGAATTTGCTGGCCAGCAGCTTGGTGCTATGGAACAATGGGGGTGAAAGCCCAGTGCTTTGCAGTTTCCCTGCCATATGAAGAAGCCACCGGGAGGGGAAGAAGAATGACGCTTAACGTCAGCAGCTCAATGAGAGATGGTCTGGGAGAAGACTATGCAACAAGGAAGGGAAATCAAGAATATTACCTCGGAGTCATGTGTAGAAGTGTTAGCTGCTATAACTTACAGTGGTCAGAAGGGAACTTTGGAAGATGTTGGAGCAGCACTACCATGTTTCCCTGAAAATAAGACATGGTCTTATACCGCATTTCCCCGAAAATAAGACCAGGTCTTATATTAATTTTTGCTCCAAAAGACGTATTAGGGCTTATTGTCAGGGGATGTCTTACTTTTTCATGTTCAGCAATCTACATTTATTCAAATACAGTCATGTTATCTTCTTCTGGAACATCGTTGTCATGTACTAAATGCGTCCGTCTGGCTGACAATCTCAACTAGGCTTATTTTCAGGGTAGGTCTTATTTTCGGGGAAACACAGTAAGTAGACTGAAGTATCAGTAGACCAGGTTAGTGGTTGGAAATGTAGAAATGAGGGCCCTACCTAGTAGTGAGAGTGTTTATTTATAGCAGGCTTGTGAGCCATTGGAAAAGGAATAGAAGATGGGGCTCTGGATTTGATCTGAAGAAAATAGCCCAGTTTAGAGACCATCAGAGCAGCTGCCCAGTCCATATAGTGCCCCATGGTCCAGATAGTGGACCGTGATGAGAGTCCCAACCATGAGCCCGGCACATGCTGAGGCCTCAGGAAGCAGATGGAAACTTTGTGGTTCCAAGTAATCCATCCATAGCAAGACTATAATCAATAAGTGGGTGACAAGGGAGCAGGATCTAGTCCCTTTGTCCTCAACCCCCCCCAACGAGGTACGTTTAGGCAGGGTGTTGGGGCCTCAGCAGAGCTGTATCCGATTTAAAGATGCTTTTGAATGTTCTGAAATATGTGGGACTTTCTCTTTGTACTTTGGAATTACAATCTAGACTCTATTTTTTCAACACTTGAAGACATAAAGTCTGTTGTTGTTTTGGGGAGGCAGCAAAACTATGCTCCAGAACCTGATTCTGTCTTTGCCAGCAATTTAGTTAGTGCAGGTTTACCGTGGGAATTATTATAATTTCACAAGGCAATAGCATGCAGGATAATAACTCTTAATAAGCCAAAAAAAGAAATAACATACTCCAAATAAATGACATTAATCACACTATTGTTCTAGGCAAGGGGAGATAAGGGCACAAAGTCCAAATGTAACAGAGGTGTACCTTTTTCTAGGAGTTGACTCAGGGGAGATGCTGACCACCTGAGAGCTGATTTCTATCAATAGCTGCCGGTACAAAAAACAAAAGCCCCTGTTGCTAGAGCATGTTGCTAGGGAACCAAGACACGGGGGGTTAGTGGGTGGGCTGGTCTCTTTCACTGGGACCCTGCAAGGTTTCTCACCACTGTCTATGAAGAGCCCCCGTGCCAAGATAGGAGCTAATGCCCGAACATCTTTGGAGAGTTTTCAGGCTAGCGAAGAGTCACCTCACCCAAACCAAAACTCTCAGTCCTTAAAACTCTCAGCATTTATGGTCTTAATGTCCCCTTACCATAGTTACTTCTCCATATGTTTTATTGATTAGCCCCCAGGAGTGTACGTCATCAACTAGGCCACTTAGAGGCTTATCCGTCAGCAACTAATGTGGAATGATGACATCTTGACACAACTTATTTCATATTTCTATCAAAGCAATTTTTTTAATCATTGCCATAAACAAGTAGATTAAAACAACTTCACCTCAGTCATAAACAAGTGGATTTGAAATCATGTTTAATCAATACGTAATAAAGTCTCTTGCTAATATAATGCTTGTCAGACTTTATTGGACACCGGAAACACTTATGACACTTAATTAATATACAGATGTGTAGGCCTATTGAATCAAAATCCCCAGGATTAGTGCCCAAATGCTTGTATCTTTAACAAGCACCACAAGTGATTTTGATATTCACCTAAGGTTGAGAATCTTGGTGCTTATAGGTTTTTACTCCCTACACAATTATGTAAAGAGAATGCAATGTGATAGGTCCATATTTCTTTGCAGTTTTACAATCCTAGCTTTAACACTTATTAGTTATAGGACTGGGGAAATTATTTAACTTCTTTTATCTTCAGATTCCTCAAATGAAAATGGGGATAATGATAGTAACTCCTCATAACATTGACACAAAGATTATTAAATGAGTTCACATATTTTGAAAGCTTAGTCCAGTCTCTGGCACATAGTAGGTATTAATAAGTAGAGCTATTATTTGCTCATGTGGTATTAGCTCTTTGTTCTCTTTAGGGCACAGTCATAATGCGAATACTCCCGAGAGATATAAAATTGTTAAAAAGAGGCAGAATATCATTGTG
This sequence comes from Rhinolophus ferrumequinum, assembly GCF_004115265.2. Taxonomy (NCBI): domain Eukaryota; kingdom Metazoa; phylum Chordata; class Mammalia; order Chiroptera; family Rhinolophidae; genus Rhinolophus; species Rhinolophus ferrumequinum. Next base: position 32,776,922 of record NC_046294.1, on the reverse strand, counting down.
GAAAGATTAAAGGCAGACTCTGGATTCTAGTTCTCAGTCTACTGCTCTGTCTTCTTAGGTAAAAGAAAAAAGAAATTAAACTCCTGGCCTTTAGTTTCTTCATTAGTAAACTGATCTCATAAACTACAGGCTGATCCATATCCAGCGATGGTCTGATGGTCTGATGGTATGTACTGCAACCTAAGAATGGTTTTTACATTTTTAAGATACTGTTTAAAAAGGAAAAAAAAAAAAAAAAATATATATATATATATATATATATATATATATATATATATATATATATATATATGCCAGGCTACATATGGCCTGCAAAGCTTAATATATTTATTGTGTTTTATGTCTGTGTTTTTAAAGAAAATATTTGCTGACTCCTGGCCCTAGAGCCACATTTTTTAAACATTAAAATGCATGTAAATCACCTGGAGGTCTCCTTAAAGTGCAGAATCTTATTCAATAGGCCTGGGCTTGGGCCTGGGAGCCTGCATTTCTAACAAGCTACTCAGTGATTCTAAAGCTACTCACTCGGGGATTCATTGCGTAGTCAGGGCCTGGTTACTGGGATTTAATTGGTTCTTACGTTTGTAAAGCTCAGCAAGGTGATCATAATATGCAGCTAGGCCTGGAACCACTGATCGCCTTAGAGGCATCTAAACAAAAGTAGGCCGATCAGCTGTCACCTTAGAAAACAGAACCGAGTCTTTGGGAATGTGATTCAGGACAGGTGAGTTCTTCTAGTAGCAATGAAGAGAAGGATAGATAAAAAGGAAGAGGTTTGGCTGTTAATAGCCTCTGCATAAAATACAGCTATTTAGTTTCTGAATTTTCATGACCCAGAACATTTGTCAGGCTTCTTTTCTATCCCTTATTTAACCGCCTTGATTCTTTGGATTTTTTTCCTTTGTGTGTGTGTGTTTTCTGAGAACCTCTTTTTGGATTTACCCCCCCAGTTTTCTGGACCTACCGTGTCTGCATGTGTTCTTTGTATTGTCGGAACACACTAGACTTGATTTCTCATTCACCTGAACTGAATAAATATCAGTCCCTTCTGTTGAACTTAATTCATGGCCCTGACTCCAAATTGAAAATATGGAAGGATGGAATCTTAAATGTAAGAACTGGAAAAGAATCCAAAAGATTACATCATCGTAATAAGATGGAAAACAATCTCACCTTCCATTTCTAGTTTGCCCTCCCACTTGCCCTCTCCTATAGCCATACAACATTCTGACAGAAAACAAACTAATACCATTAGCATTATATGAACTGAAGGCTTGATTACTATCCTTCTAATATCAATCAGATGAATGAAAATACTGACAGTGAAAACAAAAACTCACCTTCTGCTTTAGTACCCTAGAGAAAAGCAATAAAAAAGGTCAGCTCTGATATGTCACACACTTATATAGTTGCCAAAGTTTTTCAGGTGTAACTTGGCATAAGTAGGTGAAAACTATTTGGATAGGGTCTTCAGACCTTCTGGCAGTTTTACAGAAATGGGACTGTTGTGGCTGTCTGTGATTTTTAGGCATTTACTTTTATGGCCTTGGATTGACCAAGTTAAGGCTGACATGAAACATAATGTCACCAGCCTGAAGAAGATGGAAGTAGAGACAAAGATCAGGCAAACAGAGCCATAACCTTTCACTGTGGTGGCTGGGACGCAATGCAACATAATGGAGGTGACCCTTGGGCAGCGTAAAGGGAGATGTAGGGGTGATAGCAGGAAGAAGAATTAATTCAATTTGAGCTCCACATCTCAGAGCCACATTTGACCCAGTCTCTCTCAGCTGTGGCCAGTAACCACTGCACAGACGTCAGCAATGTGGCTGGGAAGCAAACGGATCAGGATCCGGGCCTCCCAAAGTCAGCTTTTAATTTATGGTCAGCAAAAAACTTTATTTTACTGCCTTCTGTTCCCCTCTGTAGTACCTGCAATTTATATATGCCACGAATCAAGTCAAAACTCCAGTACAAACATCGTTGGCCATAGGCTGTCCTTTGTCATTATTAGAGAAAGATGATAGTCTGTGTCCACTGAGTGAAGGGTTATTTTTTGTCAATAGACCAGTGGTCTCAGCCCATGTATAGTGTACTCAAAGGCCAATCCAAAGTAACTGTGAACCATCAGCATGCTTTGGAATGGGTCTGTTGTCAACACAAACAGATATGTTTGTTACATGACTTCTAAGTAAAAAGAGAAACAAATAAAATAAAACAAAACAACAAATCCACCAAAAGCTATTGGAGATATTTGGGCTTAGAGAACTTATGGTTTAGAAAAGGAAAAACTTCAGGATGTATTGGGAAAAGCTCTTGTGTTTTTGTTGCTTTTTAATTGTTTTTTCTTTTTCTTTTAATCTTTATCATCTGGAATCAGCAAAAAATGTTTTGAGTAGTCCACAAATACAGAGGGTGCCAAAAAAAAAAATGTGTGCACATTTTAAGAAAGGAAAAAAACTGTATTAAAATTGTAATAATATATACCAATAACAAAAGATGAAAACAAGTCACATTTGACTGCTGCAATTTCAAGAGGTGCCTACAGTGGTTACTATCAGTGTAATTTTAATAGTGTTTTTTTTTTTCTTTCTTAAAATGTGTATACATTTTTTGGCACCCTCTGTATAGTTTTGTAATTGGACAGGACTGACGGATCATTTTTCAGTTAAGTATGTGCATGTTTGTAACAACTAGTGAGCATATGTGTACTTGTGCTTGTGTCTAAAGGTAAGATTTGCCTTCTAAAAGTTACAGAGTACTGAGAATATATACTCGTCCCTTCACATGAGATCTTTCTTACTTGATCTTTGTGAACTTTAATATAGAAACATAATATGTACCTTAATGCAATATACTGAGATTTAAAATGGCATTACCTGTTTCCTGGATTGAAAAACTCATTCCGTAGTAAGCGTTATATACAGAATACACCCCTATTGGGCATTGCTTGGCTATGTCCAGAGTGGGACTTGGGGAGACCAGTGGGTCCTCATCAATATCTATGGATGCACCTCTTCCACTTTGGGAAAGTCCACTGGCCCACACACCCAGCCACCCTTGAGAGCTACTCTAGTCAGAAGGAATGGGTGGGGCAGGAGACAATTTCAGCTCTCCAGAGGTGGCACTGAAAGAGAAACAGGATGACAGCATAGCGCTATACTGAATCCAGGTAAGAAAGGAGAAAAAGAATGTGTCTCTGCCAGAGGAATACCACTTTTTGTCATCTGATCTCCCTGTGCCTCAATTTCGTTACCTATAAAATAGGGATGGTGATTATGTCTTCCTTAAGAATCACAAAATGGGTTCTCAAATGATAATTATCATCTAATTCCTATAGTCACTTCTTTCTCGAGGATGAAATAAACAACTTGAATAAGCCAGACATCAATTCTTCTATTGCCATGTTCCCAATTGTAATTTGTCCTAAGTCACACGATAAATAAGTGATCTGAACAAGAACTTGAATCTAGAGCTAGCTATCAACCTCCACAGCCCAAGACTCTGCTCTTTCAAATTCTTGACTCTGCACTTTAGTATTTAGTTAGAACTGTGAATTGGTGAGGAGAAGTGATAGCTCTTTTGTTTGTAGCAAGATTTAGCAGGTATGCAAGCCATTCCCAGAGAGTCAGAAGAGCTCCAAAGCCAAGCTCAGCAGACATTCCCGACAGTGACCTGCAGCTTCGGTTGTCGTGGTTAGAAGCTGGTCCCAAACATCTCAGTCATTGAAAATGGTTTTGAGAAGGGAGCTGCTAACCCCACTGTAACATTGCACTCTCAGAGAGGGCCGCAAATAAAGCAGCTCAGCAGAAATGGTTTAAAAACCTTAATCTTGTCTAAATTGAGACCCATCTGTTTGTTGTGGGCATCAAACCGAATGAGGCAGTCAGAGGTGACTCACTCAATGCAGACGTTCTCCCTCTTGATTCCCACTGTGGAGAGGCCCACACTGCTGTTATATAAAAGACTGTTTCTGACAGCAGGTGGGACACAGCTGAGGCACCTGCTGCACACACCTGTACCAGCTCAGCAGGCTTTGTGTATGAGGTGTCTATACAAAGGTTGGAACACAGGGATGAGCAAGAGACCCCTGGATGACCCAGTGACATCCTAACTAAGGTAGAAAATGTCAGTGGGGAAAAAAATAAATGGTGACCAACAGATTGAAGGCAAAGGTCTTCCTCCCATAAAGATATTGGGTCATCATGACTCTTGTGTTTTTAATCTGGACTTTTTCCCAGGAGAGAGTCAACAAGATACTGAATGTAAAAATTAGGTCTGGGTCTCCTTGAGATACTGGAGATGAAGAATTAGAATGTGATGCAACCACAGAAGAGGCAGCGTTCAGATGCACTAGAGAAGAATGTTTGAATTAAAGGGACTTCCTGAATCTGTCCATGCTTCAGGGAAAACACTCTGAATGCACCCCCAAGCCTTGAACGCTCCCGCAGTAAAGGGAATAACGTTAAGTTTGTGGGTGAGGTTCACAAAATAAAGTTGCCCAGACGCTCTGTGTCTGGAAAGCAATCAACTCACTTAACATTTTATATAGGGGTTGTCACATGGAGTTTCATACAAATTAAGTATATTAGCATCGTTTGGTGGCAAAAATATTTGTCCCGCATTTCAGATATTCCCAGGAGTGCTGAGAAAGCAAAACTTGCTGCTGCTTGGTAATATTCCAGAAAGCTAATTACCCAAGAGAGGATTTATGAAAGACTGTATAGATTATTCTTCTTCCCATGCTTTTGCAAAGGTGAGACTGCTGTTTGTGGGGTTTTTTTCAAACCTCTGTGCATGATATTCCTTGGGCTGAGTATGTCACTTGCCCTTGTCTCTAGATTTTCTTGAAAATATCTACTTAATTTTTAAGACTCTGATCAACTGTCACCTTTGCTATGAAGCCTTTTACGATTCCCCTCTGCAAAATGGGTCAACGCTTTTGCTCTACTAATGTCCACAGTTACTAATACTCTGTTACATTTATTATTTAACAACCTAACCCCCCTCCTCCTGTAAAGTAAAGTAGTAACTCCTCTTGTGTGAGACAATGTTTTATTTTCTTTGAATCTACAATACCTAGAAGAATTCAAAGAACTTAGATCGCGTTAATTGTCTATGAAAAAGAAAGGAAAGGAGGGAGGGACGCGAAGGGAGGGAATATCATTACCCAACAAGATAGGGGAATACAATTCTGAAAATTAAATTTATTATGGAGAGGAGGAAAGAGCATGAGACATGGAATCAGAGAACACAGGCTTGAATTCCAGTTTTTCCACTCACTATCTGTGACCTTGGACAAAGGCTTAACCTCAGTGTTTTGTTTTGTTTTGTTTTGTTTTTTAGTAAAATTGCAAGGATGTTACCTTTAAATGAAATAACGTCCATGAGAGTACAGGGCACACAGGAGTTCCTCAAAAATTTACTTATTGAATATTGGTTGAATAAATTATAGACTAATTACCTTTCAGAATTTGGAATAAAATAAAACATACCTGGCAAAGACTCTGACTTCAAAAATTCAGTGTGTCAGGATAATTTTCTTGTAAACATCAATTTATCTTTGTACTGCCAAAGCAACGGCAACAGCAAATGTTCTTCCGGATAGAATGCCTCCCAACCAGCTTACAGTATACCCTGACTTTTCTTGCCAGTACTAATTTTAGAGGGATAGACTCTTTTTAAAATCTCTTTAGTCCATGGAAGTGCACTGTCCACCTAAAAATCTCTAAGCTCATAAGTAAAGCAGAAACCCATATTTAAGCAATTAACCATGAAAATAGAAAAGTGATCAGAAGCACAATGAATTGGGTTGGCAGATTGCCCTTTCCATACTGCAGAGAAGCATTTCGTCCTTAGCTGTAATGCGCATCTCCTGGGGGCATTCATTTTTGTCAGAATGCTCCGACTGTATGTTTCTTCAAGAGTCCTGTGTTCAATCTACTGCCTTTACAAGACAAGGAGACAGCTTCCCCTTCACTCTCTCTCTTTTCATACACTGCCTCCCGCACCCATGTCAAGAAGATGCCAGTACAAAAGGAGAGCAGGAAAAGGAGAACGCACATGCAGTAGCATCATCTGGTCCCACCTAAATGTGCAAACTGCTGCTTTCTATTTTTGACCCACATCTCAGTTCCAATCTTGTTAACCTCTCCCCCCTCCTTTATACTTTCACACTGTGCGAGGTCTGTCAATTAAGTTTGCGAACTTGTTGCAATGATGTTGCTCACCTTTTTTGATATCAAAGGGATTATTCGATATGAATTTGTACCAACTGGACAAGCAGTTAACCAAGTTTTCTATTTGGAAGTGCTGAAAAGGCTGTGTGAAAAAGTTAGACGACCTGAACTTTTCGCCAACAATTCATGGCTCTTGCATCACAACAATACAACAACTCACACGACACTGTCTGTGAGGGAGTTTTTAGCCAGTAAACAAATAACTGCATTGGAACACCCTCCCTACTCACCTGATCTGGCCCCCAATGACTTCTTTCTTTACCTGAAGGTAAAGGAAACACTGAAAGGAAGACATTTTGATGACATTCAGGGCATCAAGGGTAATACGATGACAGCTCTATTGTCCATTCCAGAAAAAGAGTTCCAAAATTGCTTTGAAGGGTGGACTAGGCACTGGCATCAGTGCAAGCTTCCCAGGGGAAGTACTTCGAAGGTAACCATAGTGATATTCAGCAATGAGATATGTAGCATTTTTTCTAGGATTAGTTCATGAACTTAATTGTCCGACTTCGTATACTCAGCTTCTTCCTCTGTACCTCTGTTAACACTATTCATTATTTCTCAATCCTCTATCTCTATCTCTGATGTTCTCTGTTCTCCTCTTCTTGCCCATCCTTCAAGACCCAACCCAAGCTCCACCTTCCATCTATGGAGCCTCTGTTGATGACCTGCATCATGCCCTTCCTCCCTAATTTTTGTCCTGAGATCACACACAGACAGAACAATCAACACCATAATGAAGTCAATCTTTCTTTAATCATTCTTATTACACCTCGCATTTCGTGGTGAACTCTCTGTGGCTTATCCTGTCATTTATGCTATTTATGTACTCTTAGAAAAACAAATTCAATTTCAGTACGTGGGTAGGCTCTCAGAAAATGATCAATTTTTCTCTAATTAAAGAATCTTCCGTCACTCACCTCTGAAGGATGAATAACAATCCTTGACTGGAGGTAGACCTCACATACATACATACATACATACATACATGAGAAAAGCAAAGCAAACATTATAGAACATCTATGTTCAAATCCCAATTCTTTCATTTACTATATTTGTAGCCTTTAAAAATTACTTTTAACCTTGGTTTTCCAATCTTAAATGAGAAAATATCTGCCAAGAAGCCATTTCCATCACTGTAAAATGAAGATAATCATAGTACCTACTTCATAAGTTTAATGGTGCAAATTTAATGAGAAAAATGAAATAAAATGAAATATTTCAGAGTTGTGCTAGCCGCATAGTAGGTGTTCGATAATTTTGTCCTCATTATTGTTGTGGTTAATAAGTGTGTGATGTGTGTAAAGCACCCAACATACTATTTGGCACATGATAGAGCCTCAGTAAGTGGTAATTCTCTACCTTCTGTTTTCTTCCTTAGGTGTTCCTTTTCCTTGTAAAATTTGACAACTCCAGATGTTTTTCAGTTAATATTGCAAGTGAACTTACAATGAATCTTTTTCCACATCATTTTCTCAGCAGGAAAATGGCTTATTGAACTCTCCTAATAAGCTTAAGACTGATTCCACAATGCTAGAGAAAGATAATGTGACAAATAAGGTCCACCTCTGTGTTCTATAATATCTATGGAATAACTACTCTACACCAGACAGCATTTCAGCAGAAGTATAGCAGTGAATAAGACAAACGAGCATCCTATATGTATTGAGCTAACATTCAGTAGGAGATAAAATTAGTAATCAAATAGTCAGAAGAATAACAATTTCAGATATTGACAGAGATAATGAATAATGAAAGAAGGCAATGTGTCCCAATGTGACTAGAGAGGGTAGGGGAAACAAGATACACTGATTGTGGAAGCCCTTCCTCGGAAGGTGACATTTGAACTGAGACCTGAATGATGAGAAGGATACATAGATAAAACAATCTAAGGAAATAGTTGTCCAGAAGGAGAGAATAACAGAGCAGAAACCCCAAGGCAAGAAAAAGTGTTGAGCTCCCATTATGGGTATAATAATAAATTGATGGGGAATAAGTGAAAGATGATAATGATTGCACTGCAGGTACATTAGAGTTTGGTGCATTTTTAATCAAGCTCTGAGTCCTAGCTATGAACCTACTCCTGACAAGGGCATAGTAGACGTTAGTTTACACTGTGTATTTGGCAAGATCACCATTCATGGTCTGGCACCAAATGATTTCTATTAGAGAGATGAACATCAGGCTCTTCTTTTTACAGCCATTTTTTTCTCTTTTAAGACAGAATGCTGTAAGCCCACATATCTTTAATCAGCAAGATTCCCCACCCAAGATTTTATTTTCAGAATTACATCAATAAACATTTTCCTGTGATGGCCCATCATATTTAGAATCTAATTCACTGGTGTTTTTACAGCTGATTAAGCTTTTCACTATAGCTGTATCTTAGCTATAATGTGTCAACAGTTTTGTCTACATTAATAACCTCCCAATGCAGAGGTGCCATAATTAAGCACCTTGTTTTGACAGAATTGTTACAGTACTGGTATATAGAAGGAGAAAAAAAGGAGGGAGCAAAAAAAGCAATTTATTTTGCTAACGTTTAATGTTTATGTGTGGAGTAGACGCTAAATACCTGTATATCCCATGCTCTGCAATTAAGTGCATTAAAATTGCCTGGTGTAATATTTCATGTTATCAGTGTAAAGTGGCACTTATAAAATCATGATAGAGTTAATATTCCATCTAAAAAAATTTAAAAAGCCTTTTTCAAAGCCAAGGTCTAAAAAAAATTAGTGAAAATTTGAGCTATTTAACATTTATTGATTTGTTAGTACATGGATGGAGAATTAAATTACAACAAAAATTATTGGTAACATACTATGGTTAAGGTACTACACCAAATATTTTAAGGGATTAAGAAAAATAATTAGCTATAGATCCTTCCTGCCATGGGAGCCCATAGTTTAGAAGACATAAGATATAAACCTGAAGGACTATAAACCATTGACCAGAAAGTGGTATTTTATAAGAAAAGTTCAAGTAAAATATTATGATAGTTTAGAGTCAGTACTGATTAAGTTTCATAGAAAACATGGCATTTGAACAGAACATTTATTGAAAAATATATTTGGTTCATCATGAACAAAACTATAGAGACAGGAAAATATAAAAATGAATGGAGTACCTGAAGTAATTTTGTAGGACTTTACTGAAAAATTCATTAGTACAAGACATAAAAGAAAGGTGGGGAAGAGGGTGGAATTTTTTAATGTGGACCTGTTATGTGAACAAGAGAGAGATATGCCACCAGCCTCTTGGTTGGAAGCCCACAAACCTAACCAGGTGGCAGTTTTCCTTCCTTTTATCCTTCATTCCTTCCTTCCTTCTTTCCTTCCTTCCTTCCTTCTTTCCTTCCTTCCTTCCTTCTTTCCTTCCTCCCTCCCTTCCTTCCTTCCTTCCTTCCTTCCCTTCTTCCTTCCTTTCTTCCCTTCTTCCCTCCCTCCCTCCCTTCTTTCCTCTGTCCCTCCTTTTCTTCCCTTCTTCCTTCCTTTCTTCCTTTCTTATGTTCATTCCTTTCATATAAACACTGTTCCAGCTAAGTGCTGAGGTTAAATAATATATGAGACAAGCATCATCTTTGCCCTCATGGTGCTTATTATTACTTATATTTTAGTGAAGGAGATAGGAAAACTTAATAATAAAATACTTAAATCTAAAGCATTATAAATTATGATAAGCATTATTAAGGAAACAAAAAAAAGGGGGGAAATTAATGTGTTACCTGCCTCAAAAAAGGTAGTAGAGAAAAGTTTTTCTGAATATGTGGCATTTAAGATAAGATTTAAAAGAAAAATAAGAGGAGCAAGGGACTATTTCAAGAATATTTCCACAGTCCTGAGCAAGGTAAGAATGTACACTGTTTAGACTACTGGAAAAAAACAGGAATGGCTGGAAAGAAATCAATGGGGAAAGAGGAAGGCATGGACCAGATTATGCAAATACTTAAAATTGGGTTCTAGGGGCAATGGGAGATCAGTTCCTGTTGGATTATATAATATTGAATGATTTTGCTGCTATGAGAAGAATGGATCAGTGGGGTTGTAGTTACGAGTGAAATTAAGGAGACCAGCTAAAAGGCTATAGTCCAAACAAAAGATGATATTACTATCAGGCATGGTGGCAAAACTGATTAAAAGAAATGGAAAGATTAGAGATATTTTGGAAATAAAACCAACAGATGATGGTTTGATTTGGGGATAGAAGAAAAAGGAAGATCAACCAGTTTTGCAAGTCCAGAAAATTGATGTTATAGGTACACCTTGAGAACCTTGGTGGTGAATTGACAGAAACTTCAATAACGCTGTTAAAAATACTGCCATTATTGATAACAATACCAAGTGCCGGTGAGGATGGGAGCAATTGGACTCCTTATTCACTGTTGGTGGGAATGCAAACTATGCATGGAATAGAGTATGACACTTTATGGAAAAGAATTGGACAGTTTTTAATAGAGTTAAACATACACTTACCATATGATGATGACCCAACAATTATATTCTTGGGGTTTTTACTCAAGTGAAATGAAAATGTATGTTCATGCGAAACGTATACACACATGTTTACAATATTTAGAAATGAAATAGAATAAGCTGGTGATTACGCAACAATATGGTTGAGTCTCAACTACCTTATGCTAAGTGAAAGAAGCCAGACTTAAGAAACGATATCCTGTATGTTTACATGTATATGGCATTCTGGATAAGGCAAAGGTATGTAGAGCAGATCGATGGTTGCCACAAGTTAAGAGTGAGAGAAAGTTTCATCTGCTACAAGAGGTTTTATTTTTTGGGTGGGAAGAGATGAAACTGTTCTCTTTCTTCCTGGTGGTGATATAATAATTACATGACTATGTATTTGTCAAAACTCATAGGACTGTACATCAAAAAGAATGACTTTTTCTGCATGGAAACTTGAAAATAAATAAGAGTCTACTGAAAACGAAAGCAAAACACGACTCATATATACTTAGGCCTATTGGAAAGGTGGAGTTTATTGTAGTGATGGAGAAACTCACGATCCCATCCACATCGACTCCTGTCCTGGTACCTCCTTTCCTGATAGGTAAAGAGAAGACACAGTTGATGAATGAGTCTAAGCCTACAGCAAAGGAGGGTAAGTCATCTTTGAGAATATTTTATCTTGGTCAGGGTCAGATCCAATCAATAATTTCTCATTAGATTCTAAGCCTTTTGAGTTTAAGAACCCAACTTTCTGTTTTTGTTTTGACCACCTGTACTATACACAGTGCAAAAATTATTTCTCAGAATATTTCTCAAATTATACATAATAATATCCATTGTCATTTTAGCTTAAAGCTATGTAATTTCAATTAATTAAATGCTTATTCTGAATTATATGAGTAAAAAAACCTAGAGTATTATCAGATATGTAGAAAATCTCATTATTTTTATTTCTGCACATAGTCGGCCAAAAATTCATACTGTTTTAAATTTGTGATCACATATGTAATGTAAAAAAAATAGTATTAACGTATACATTCTACTAATTATGTAAAAAGAACACCTACAAAACATTTTCCAGTGAAGTTACTTCAAGCTTAAATCTTATTTCAGGAGGGATTGGTACAAAATAATCTAAATAATTATGCCAATTCTTAAAATGAATTTGCTATGGAGACATAGCTTTCATCATGAATTAGACTAGAGAAGTTAGTATATTCAAGTGATTTTCAAGCTTTTGCTTAAAATATCAGAATATCCAATGATAGAATGAGAGCTACTTTTGATTGTATATTGGGCATAGTTATCTTTACAGAAGAAATGGATACGCTGGGTAAACATAATTAGAAACCAGATAGTGGGTTCATCCAAAGTCATTAAAAGCAGGGTACATGCGAAAATGAAGAGGAAATGAGCCTGTACCAGTTAGGAATTAGAAGTGTCTCATATAGCTATTAATAGAGACCTTGAGAGCAACAGTGAAAACAGAAACACACCAGTAAAATGACTGTTGAAAATTATACCCAGACTATAGTTGAAGCTTATATAGGTTGGTTAGTGTTGCAGACTTAATATTGATATTGGAACTGTGAAATCCAAACATTTAGATATTATTGTGGTAATCATTTTTACGTAAAAGCTCAAATCTGGGACTTTGAAAATCTCAAAAATCTTAAACATCCATGCTTCATATATTTGTGAATGTCTCTTAGATTTATATATTTTTCATGTTGATGGTCTAAACTATGTAACTCAAATGTCTACCTGTGAGAACTCTAATAAAAGAGAAAACACTTATCTTCCTCAGACTCCTAAATGTGAAAATGTAGTTCAGAAATACTGAGCATTCCCTAAATGTATAATATAATATTTATGTATACTGAGGTGTAATATAATATACATATATATAATAATGTGGTATAAATTAAGGAATATTAATAAGTATGCTTCAAATTAAGGAATATTAATAAGTATGCTTCAACCATAGGACAACAATAATAAAATAAAATCTAATAAATGGCTTTGAAATGTAAAGTTGAAAAACTATTTAATTTTCAACAAGATTATATATATAGCACTATGTTTTGAATTCTAGAGCAAGTATTTTTAATCCCTGAGTAAAAAGTTTATCACAGAATTGTTTATGGCAATTTTAGGAATTGATTTTGAGAAACTATGTTCCCATGATTTAGAATGAGAAAACCAATATTAAAAGAAATAGACTATGTTGCTCTGAATAATATCAAGCTAGATGACCAAAATAAATATGAATCAATAGTGGGGGAAGCATCATTCAGAATATACTTATAAAATCATATTAATGAGGCATAATTTCTGTAAATGATCTGGATAAATATGAAACTCCTGATTTTAAAAGCATAGACTTAATAAGCAGTGAATCCAAGTAATTTGGGAATAGATGATTAAAATCCAAAGCTAGTTAATATTGAAGCTTGCCACAGTTTAAATGTTACTTGTAACATATTTTTAAAGATACATACTTTCCAAAGCTATACTTTTGAAAATAAAAACCTACAAATATCATCCAAGTGCAGTGGTACCTCGGTTTTCTAATGGAATCCATTCTGGAAGACCGTTCAAGTTCTGAAACGTTTGAAAACAGCCGGACAGCTAGGCCTCAGGATCTTGCACTCAGCGGAAGCTGCATGACATGTGCGATTTCCAAGGAGTGTTCGAAAATCGAAGCATTTACTTCCAGGTTTACGGCATTTGTAAAGCAAAATTGTTCGTCAATGGAGACGTTTGAAAACCGAGGTACTACTATATAAGTAAAATCTGACCTCTTCTTTTCATACTCAGACATGCTCTAGACCAGGGGTGTCCAAACTGTTTTCAACGTTTTTCACCAAGGGCCATATGCGGCAAAATACACAAACAGCCGGGCCACTCACTCGAGGTGAAGTACGTGTTGCCTCACCTGGTTTATTTAAGTAAACTAAATATATTTTTGGAATTTGCTGCGGGCCAATTAAAAATGGATTGTGGGCTGCAGCCGGCCCGCGGGCCGCAATTTGGACACCCCTGCTCTAGACCATGGGCCAGGTGTCTCTTTAGTCATTCATCCATTGATGCAGATAGATAAGGTTTTAACCTTTCAATTAGTGTTGGCCCTACTTACCTACAAGTTCTTCATCTTCAGATTCAAGCAACTGCAGATCAAAAATATCTGGACAAAAAGGGTGTTGCAGTCGTGTACTAAGTAATTTGGCTTATGATAGTTGCTTCAGTACTAAAGACGTACAGACGTTTTTTTTCGTGTCATTATTCCCTAATCAACACATATTACAACTATGTATGTACATAGCATTTACATTCTATTAGGTTTTATAAGCTATCTAGAGATGATTTCAAGTACACGGGAGGACTGTATAGGTTATATGCAAATACTATGCCATTTCATATAAGGGATGTGAGCATGTGTCGATTTGCTATGGACGGGTGGTTTCAGAGCCAATACCCTGTGGATAACAAAGGATGACTACATTGTTCTTCAACTGCAAACCCTGAATAGGAGACAGTTGCATCCCTCTTGAGTGCAATTAGCAAACTAGTGACTTGGTGGGCACCACGCCAGCCTCTTTGTCACCTTCCTACCATGTGCAGATCCATAAAGAGACACCACTCTGAGTCACCACTTTCTTATCTCCATTCACACTTTTTTGAGATCATTCCTGGCATACAACATGTAGAATGACATCTTTATCAATGCCAATAACAATGGAATATGAATAAAACAAAGAGCTGTCATTCCACTAAGTAAAAGACCTCTTAACCTGGCCTCAGCCATGGTACGACTGAGACTTCAGTCTCTGGAATAAAACCATAAGCTCTGGTCCAACTCCAACTTTCTTATACTCTATACAGCAATCTACAGTCAATGCCCTCAGTGTCTTCTTAGCAAGTATCTCAATGAGTGTCTTTCTAATACAAAACTTTATTTCTAAACCTTCTAGTCACCAGCACTCTGTTCTCAATGACAGAGCACCCAAGAGCTGAGGCTTCTATTTACTTTGCCTGGATAGGCAATTATCCTAGAACTTAGAAACCTTTTCTTTTCATCAAGCCTCAACAAAAATCTCTCTTTTCATTAATCTCTAGATAATTCTAGTCATTGTTTCTCAAAATGTGAGATTATGTGCACAGCACAATCTTAAACAATGATTCTTAGAAAGTAAACAAACAAAAAGGATGCTAAGATCAATGAGATTGAAAAATGCTACATTCCATAATTTCAGCCTCCCAGTTTGAAAATCCATAATGCATTTTAACATACTCACACTACGTGAGATCCTACAACAGAAAAACCTTAAACTTTAAGTGTTTCAATATTTGCCAAATTCATTTGACTAAGAGAGTTCTCTTTATTTTGAAAGTACATACCAATATCCTTCTGGATCTAGATTTCTGGAAAACATGCTTTGGAAAATGCTATTATATTCTTTATTATTATGTTTATCTGTCTTTCTAATTAATTTTTAAATCACTATGCTATACATGAAGGCTACTCACCAATACTTTTCATTCCCCTTTTAGGTCCACATGGGGATTTTATTTCTCTTTCCCCTTAAGTTAGGCATGTCTGTATGACTGTTAAAATTCATGAAATATGATCAGAAGTGTGTCATTTTTAGGCAGAAACATTTAATTCCTGGTGTAAGTCTATCCAGAGTGTTACAACTACATTATGAAGAAGTCATTATCATTCCTATATTCTGCATGACAAAACTAATTTTCAGAGAAGGCTGGGACGAGATTCTAATTTACGTGTTGCAAAACCCATGCTTTTTCTAGCACCCCTTGCTGCCTGACATTGCTATGCACCTATCATCTTACAAAATGAAATGCTATTCCTTTAATGAATTTATTTTCGCATCCATTATTCATGTGAAATTCATGAATTTCACCTAAAATTATGGATAAACATTATTTATCCACCTAAATTTATGGTTTCATTAGTGGAAGTGGCTTGAATTAAAGCCAACATTACTTATTTTCCAACAAAAAAATGGGCATCTGTGTAGTTTTTCCTCTGAGTTAGTACAAATATGATGAAATCTAATATTCCCCAATGTTATTAATGTACTCAAACCCTGAGAATTAATAGAGTGAAGGATGTCATGATGTCTCCTATGTTTCCCTTTTACAGCCTTAGATGAGTAGTCAGGAGATTTGGATTTCTGCTCTGCTTCTTCCTCTAGCTTCCTTTATATGTTTGGGAAAGTCATTAAACTCTTTAAGTTGTAATATCCTCATTTGTAAGATAAGGATAGTAACACCCGCTTGGTAAGCCTCACAGGTTATTTTTACTTATGCACTCATGAAAATTAAATGTGATTTAAAAAACAAAAAACAACAACAACAACAAAACACTACAACCACTTCATACCAAAGAAGACCCTATACATGTTCAGTATTGTATTATACTCTTCTAACTTTTTTTTTTCATTCACATTACTTTCTTCTAAAACACTAATCATAACTATTTTCATTCTCTCCTACATAATCAAAAAACTTAAAATTGCCCATCTTTTCAATAACATTTTTAACAATATCATAAACTCTGAACATAAGATAAACTGTACCGGTCATGTCTCATGCCTGAATCGTAGTAACAAAGCACTGTTGGTGAAAGTCACATAATAAAATAGATTTCAGTCATAAAATGCATACTCACCACTCTCAAGTGCGTCTTCAACACCACAACCTAAAACTTAACCATTTTTCTCACATTCTCCCTAACTATTTTAAACATTACCAATTCTCCTAAAACTCTGATGTACCCAACTGAAACCATCAAATTGTACATATATATGCCTCTGCCCAGCAGACAAATCTCATTTTTTACTTCCCAAAGTAAAAAATGTTTTCAGCATAAATGCATTGAATCCCTATTGAATACCAGGAATTGTTCTAGGTGCTGTGAATGCAGTGATTTAGTAGACATATAATGTCCCTGGTTTCTTGTCTTTAGACCTAAAGGGAAAAAACAGATAATAAATACACGAATGGATTTCAAACAAATAGAGATTATTAGATTAAGTAATAGAAGGGTAGACAGACATAGGTTGATTGGGGTGATAAATTCAGGTAGGGATTTGTTATGAAGACAGTAAGACAGGGCAATAAGATAGTATCAAAGACACCTTATACACAATAATCAGTAAAAGCCCCTCTGAGGAGGAGTCACTTGAGCCATGAGGCAGAGCGTACTAGTTACTTATCCCAATAGCAGTACTCCCTGTCTAGTAACAGAGCCACCAAGAAAAAAAGTAGCACATGTCCTGTACTCTCCTACAGCTAGATGCCACTATATGACCCAGTCACAGCCAGTAAGATCTCAAATGTGTCCTTCGGTACTAGGTGGGGGCCTTCAAAGGGAGGGGATTAGCTCTTCTTTTCTCTTTCTTCCCTCCAACTGCCTAGGTCTTGTTGTAATTGTCATGGGAAGACTTTGGCAGAGATAGCGGGGAAAGTCTGGGGAATCTGCCCAGATTTGCATTTGAGGAAGAATATTGACTGCTTTTTGGAGAATGGACTATGGGGAGCAGGGTAACTGGTTAGGAGGCTATTACAGTCACCCAAGCGCAACATGATGGCAGCTAGGGAAGCTGCAGAGGAGATGGTAAAAGTGGTCATATTTGTAAGATATTTTGGAAGAGAAGCTAGGACTTGCTATTAGCTGAATGTGGAGAGTAGCAAATAGGAAAGAGGTGCATCCAAGATGATTCCTAAATAGTTGACCGGTCCAACTGGGTGAGTTGTAGTACCATTTACTGAAATGATGGACTGATGAAGAAGCAGGTCTGAGGGAATGTGAGGAGTGAAGGACCAAAGTTCTAGTTCAGATGTGCATGTTAAGCCTGGGATGTCTATTAGACATCCAAATGGGGATGTTTAGAAGACATTTGAACATGTACATCTGAAGACCCAGGAGTAAAATG
Source organism: Rhinolophus ferrumequinum (assembly GCF_004115265.2). Lineage (NCBI taxonomy): Eukaryota > Metazoa > Chordata > Mammalia > Chiroptera > Rhinolophidae > Rhinolophus > Rhinolophus ferrumequinum. The sequence continues at coordinate 32,759,258 of NC_046294.1, read as the reverse complement.
GGATTGGAGATATGAATTAGGGGGTTATCAATATATGGGTGGCATTTAGGCTATGAGTCTAGATAGCATCAATTAAAAAGAGAGTACAGATCAAGAACAGGGCATTACAGACCATGTGTAACTTTTAGAGTCCACGCAGAATGAGGAAAGCCTGCAAAGAAGCCTGAAAAGGAGAAATCTATGAGATTTAGGAGGAAAACCAGGAGCAAGTGGAATCACAGAGCTAGGGAAGCAAGTGCTACAAGAAAGTGTATCAGATGCTGCTAACAGGTTGACTAGGAAGAATAAACAGAATTCATCATGGGATTAGCAAGAAAGAGATCACACTCTTGATAAAAACTGTTGCCGTGAAATGATAGGAACACACCTTCTTAGAATGGAGAAGTGAGGGAGGAAGTGAGTACAGGTCTCCGGTGAAGAAGAGCAAGGCAATTCAGCAGTGGGAACAGAGAGATGTGTTTTAAAGGGAGAATTGTCCTTTTGGGTTTGTACTTTTTAAAGATAGGGAAACATTTTAAAATGTCTGTAGGCCAATTGGAGTAATCCAGTCCAATGATGCAGGTGAAGGCAGGCTGGAAGGTATTAGAGAGGATGGGGTCTAAAGTACAAATGGCAAGTTGGCGTTAAATCCACGAGGACAGGCAGGGGTCACGTCTGTTACTGCTAACCTCGTGACCAGCATAGTCCTCAAGACATAGTGCATGCTTAATAACGGTTTGTTGAATGAATGAATGAATGAATGAATGAATGAATGGATGAATGGATGAATGATTAATATTATATTCGATCGTTTTATCGTATTTTATCACATGAATCTTTAAATAAGGTCATGGTATTCCCTGTTGAAAATATGTTGGGGGTCCCAACAGTCTGCTTAACCAAGTAACATAAAAATCCTGAAGTTCGCACAAGGGCACATAATGGCTGGTGTCTGCCTGCCTTTCTAGTCTCCTATCTCCACACATCTACTTGCTTCTTACCTCCACACTGCAGTGAACAACTAGTTCTACAAGTACATCATGTTGTTTCCTGCACTAGTGCCTTTAACATATGTGTTTTTCTCTGTCCTTGCAAAAAACTTGCCCTTATCAGCACCCTGTGTTTTGCAAACTCCTTTTATTCTTTAAGATTCAGCTGTTATAAAGACTTCTCTGATTCTCTTTTCTGAGCTAAAGCTTCTCAATGCTCCTAAAGCAACTGTGCAAATCTCTTAAAAGGAATTGTCACATTATATTGACTTTGTTTCTTAACTTGTTTGCTTCCAATATTTAAATTTAGCTATGGAGTAAATATGCCTTTTTTCTCTGAATACCCAGAATGTAGCTCAAAACATTTAATTCATGCCATTAAGTGAATAAATGATACCTATGGTATGCTGATGATTGCCATGTTTTTTAATCAACCAAAAACGCTTACTCCCTAAACATCTTCAACAAATGGGAGTGTCTATATTGAAATCCTCCTTGATTTTCTTATTGCTAAATAATTAAAAATTCAGATACTTAATTAGCATCCAATCTTTAAAAAGCTTGCAATATAAGTGGGAAAGTTTATATAAAACAGCATAGCATCATCCTGAGTTAGTGTAGAGATGGTAAATACCAGGGTTTCCACCCGCCATTCCTTCCTTCTTTGGCAAATATCTAACTAGTCACAGTAGTCCTACTGAGACTGGATGTGGCCTTAGCAGCTTTTGAAATAGTTATTTGTTTGTTTTCGGGTCGTCAGTAACAGAGTTAGCATAAGAAATAGTATTTTATTATCTATTCATGAGTTAGTACAAGGGATTAGATAAGAGTAGTGTCCTGGATCAATAAAATGAAGTTCAAGTTAACTTTGAAGATGAAGGGAGATGAATCCTCTAAGGAAGTTTGAGAGTATGGTGTGCACGCTAGGAAAAGGGCATGCAGCCTTGTGGCCCAAAGCAAGGAGCTTAGTTACAGAATGGGAGACAGACCAAAAGTGAATTTGAGATTGTTTTTTTCAAATGCTTTAGTACGATTTTGTCATTTCTTATGAAGACAATGAATTTTCTCCAGCCCGACATCAATCACCATATGTGTTAGTGTAACTCTTACCTGCATGGTAAGCTATGAGCTAAGCCAAGTGCAAAGGAATAGATCTTAAAGGATCTGAAAAATCCTTTATAGATCTAAAAGGATCTGTTTTTTTTTCAGAAATATGGGTAAAAATTCTCTGAACAAGGTAATTACTTAGCAGAAGTCTGAGATTCTATTGCCAGTTAGTACTACTATACTGTAAAGGCTGTGAACTTCTAGAAGGCAAGAACCTCAGTTTAATTACGTCAGAATTGCTTGGCAAATGGGCCATGATTAGCACCTGATATGTACCTATTCTAGAATTTCCTGAAATGGTATAGTTTCTTAATCTCCACAAGTCTCCTCTTGACCACTTAGGGAATATTGGTTCCATGAATCCTTTAAAGGAACACACTGGGGAACAAGCTTCCAACACCCAAAAATGATTGGACGAGCTATGGTTTAAAGTCCAGGAGTAAGATTTCAATAAGAATAAATAAAGAAAATAAGGGTGATAAAATAGTTTGTAAACGTTCTGTGTTCTGACAATAGAGATATATTATAATTAACAAAAATGTGAGAAGATGAAAGGAAGTGCAAAGTGTGGGGAGCCATGATTTCTTGTTATTCTAAAGCCTTGCAGACTGGCTCAGTTTATGATTAACTTGTTTCGGCTTCTAAGGCATTATCTCTGCCTGTTCCTGGAGGGTGCTTGCGAGCTGCTGAGAAAGTAGGTCGGAGTGACCGGTTCTCGGACACTGAGGACTGAAGACTAGCAGGATAATTGGTGGGCTTTGTCATGAGATAATGACTTTGGGAAAGTTTCAAGGATTTTGTATCTTGTATGTGAAAGTTATGAATTTACTCTTAATGAGATAATAGCATTGAGGCTTGTTTAGTAGTTTCTGCTTTTCTGTGTTTTAGGTAAAAGATAACTTTCTGTGATGTAATGCATTCCTTTATCTGCTGACTGTTAAAACTGCACGTATTCTTAGGGTATATAAACGGTGGTAGAAAATAAAGCCGGTGCTTCAGCATCACTGGAGACCGAATTCGCATCATCATCATTTGTGAGTGTCTTTGTTCATTCCCACTCCCCCTTTCAGGTTCTTCGTTGACTCGTGGCTGCTGGTCGGCCACAATTGGCGCCCAACGTGGGGCCTGAACACGGGGGAATCAGTGAAAAACACCGTACAGGTTGGGCCCGGCTCGGTTATAGAGTGTTGAAGGTACGGTGAGTAGGACACTGTCCCCTCGGTCGAATGAGTGTGTGAGTGAGTGATAGCTCCACGACCTCGTGTTACGGAGCTTGTTTGGGCTCGAAACTGCGTTTCCGGTTCTGTCATATGGCATAACGGCGATCAGAACTTCGGTTCTGCCTGGTCGGGGATTTGTACCGATACGCCTCTAGCTACGACAGATTTGGTCCCGAGAGGGGCACGGCCAGACGGGCATCTGATTGATCTATTTGTGTGAAAGAAGGGCCGAGTTAGGGAAAAGAGAAATAGGTCACGCTATCAGCAAGGACCGTTAGAAGATTTGAAAAAATAGGTCACGCTATCAGCAAGGACCGTTAGAAGGTTTGAAAAAATGGGTCACACCAGCAGCAAGGACCTGTATGTTAGAGGCCTCAAAAAATAACTTGCCGCCCATGGCAGCAGGGTGAGCAAAGAGCAATTAGATAAATTTTTAAAATTTGTAAAGCAACGTGTTCAGGCCCCACATTGGGCGCCAATTGTGGCCGACCAGCAGCCACGAATCAACGAAGAACCTGAAAGGGGGAGTGGGAATGAACAAAGACACTCACAAATGATGATGATGCGAATTCGGTCTCCAGTGATGCTGAAGCACCGGCTTTATTTTCTACCACCGTTTATATACCCTAAGAATACGTGCAGTTTTAACAGTCAGCAGATAAAGGAATGCATTACATCACAGAAAGTTATCTTTTACCTAAAACACAGAAAAGCAGAAACTACTAAACAAGCCTCAATGCTATTATCTCATTAAGAGTAAATTCATAACTTTTACATACAAGATACAAAATCCTTGAAACTTTTCCAAAGTCATTATCTTATGACAAAGCCCACCAATTATCCTGCTAGTCTTCAGTCCTCAGTGTCCGAGAACCGGTCACCCTGACCAGCTTTACAGCACGCTTGCAAGCACCCTCCAGGAACAGGCAGAGATAATGCCTTAGAAGCCGAAACAAGTTAATCATAAACTGAGCCAGTCTGCAAGGCTTGTTTAGAATAACAAGAAATCATGGCTCCCCACAGCAAAGTAGTATATGCTTGCCGAAGTTCTCACTGTTACTAACGTACAAGACAAATGAAGTAGCAAAAGCTTAAGCATTTGTAAAAGTGCAAAGATAACTTTAATGTAATAGTTGTCATTAAAATTCAGTAATGGAATAGAGGAAGGAAAAGAGAGGAGAAAATCTTCCTTATTGTTTATTATAGGTAACTAAGAGATATTATCTAAAAAGACAGTACTAAAGGTAATAGATAAAGGTATTGACCTAATAGAAACCGCTAGAACAAAAATATAAAAAATCCTAAAAAACAAACAAAAACCAGTATCAATAAAAAGCTTTTGAAAATAGCAATGTAATGAAATGTTTTGTGGGTTTGAGTACGTGTATAATAAATATATTGTAAAACCATATGGCAGAGTGACGTCATAGGAATGGCAGCAGCGGGGCTCACTTTCTGAGTTCTCCTCCAGATCTTATTACAAACGGGACCTATAACCCATCAAAGAACTCTTTGCTCATCACACAGAACAGCTGAGAGACTCGTGGATTACTTGAAGCTAAGGATTACTTGAAGGTGCGCTAATTAGGCGAGCAGGGGAAGGAAGGAAGAGAGCGGAGTGAAAACGCGTGGCCGGCGGCGGCGGGAAATCCCAGCCCGCAGCGGAGTCTCAGCTAGCGGGGGCGAAAACCGAAAACCTCGGTGGCACCCGCAGTTCCGGGCATGCACGGGATCCCAGGGCGGAGCGGAGAGCACAGAGACCAGGAGGTGGGCTCTTTCTCTGCGTCCCACGGCTGATTTCTCCCGAAGGGAGGGCGGCCAGTGGGCCCTAGCGCAGACAAAGAACATAGTCTCCATACCTGGGCCCCTCCCCCCCCCCCCCGCTCTTCCAGTCCTACTCCGCCCTTCCAGAGACTTAAACTGGCCCCTGAACTGAGGAGTAGTGTCAGATTACAGAGGAGCCATAGTAGTGCTCAGGCTCTGGGAAGCCTGACAGGCAGCCCTGACCCAGGGAGACTGGGAAGTGTGTGATTTTGGCTGGGCTAGGAGAGAAGAGACTCCTCCATCCCCAGCCCCCACCCTTTCTGGCCTGCCTAGGGAGGGGCAAGTGCAACTGCCGAGACACTCCCAAGGATCAGCAGTAAGCAGCAGACGCAGCTCTGGGCTTTCAGCAGCTCAGAAATCTCCCGCCCGCACCCCCCCATACACATACACACTGAAAAAGTGCCCTAAGACTCAGGAGTACTGGACACGGGGCTGGTGGTGCTACTCTCAGTGTGCATATGTGCATGCAAGGGCAGAAACTGCACTGATTTTGTAAAAACTATCATCCAGACCCCTCAGGCCCACGCATTTAAATCTACAGTCCCAAAGTCACTCGGCACCAGGTGACCGGCTCTGCCTGCGCAATAAGCAGGGGGCTCTTTGGTACAGCAGAGGACAACCTGGACATTACTTGGTGGGCTTAAGCCAAGATTGGTGCTGCTTTTTGTTTTGCTTTGTTTTGTTTTGTTTTGCTTTATCTTTATATCTTTGATATCTTTGCCTGTGTCCAGTGGGGGTTATCAGGTGTTTTTACATGTGAATGTATTTGATTTTTTTCTTTGTTGTTGTTGTTGTTGTTGTTCTTCGTGATTTGCTTTGTTCTGAAACTGCCCTACCAGGGCCCAGCTTAAGAGGCACAAGATTCAACATATCCAGAGGCCAACTCCAGACCAAACCAGAGTACTACTGGGTTTGACCTACAAGTCACACACCCAGAGGGAATTCTCTGCAGGCACTAGAGCCCACAGAGGCCAAACCACATTTAAGTGGTCAACCCTCACGCAGCAGAACGCCCTGCAGTGGGCAGAGCCAAGTCTCACAACGAGTCAACCTAGGAGTTAACCCCACCTACTCACAAGCAAAAAGCAATTAAAGATCTTCTTGAACAGGACAATATACACAGCACAAGAGTCACCTTTGGAGCACACGTAGAGGAGAAGAACGAAGTAGTGCAAGTCAAATATAAAGGACACTGTGGGGACAGAGCCCCAAAAAGCAGTTTCCAGGCTCTCGGCCTCACATAGAAAGGTGCTGGCTCAGGTAGTAAATGGCCATCGACTGTGATCAAATGGCCAGCAGCTGTGGCTAGTTGGCCGTCAGCTGTAACCAGTGAGCCATTAGCCATGAATATAACTGCCGTGGCTAGGCTAGCAGGAAAAAAGGGGGAACTAGCAAGAAGATGGTGGCTGAGTCTGCAAGCGGCACAGTGAGGGTTGAGAATTGTGTTGCTCCTGGTTCCTGTGTCTCCAACCCAGCCGCCAGTGAGAGTATAGTGGTATGACTCCCCTACCTATGGCTCCGTGGGTGTTCCTTTTTGGCCTAGCCATATCCTGCGTTCTTGTGTGGGGAGCAGGACCAGAGACCCTGCCTGACACCCCGCACGACACATGGCGAAGTCGGCAGGATCCCCTGCACTACAGACACATACTACATAAGATAACCTAGCAAGAACTAAGAACTCTAGGGGATCTACCTAATACATCAAAGCAAACACAGAGTTTCAGCGAGAATGGGGAAACAAAGATACACGTCCCAAATAAAAGAACAGAAGAAACCTCCACAACTGGAACCAAATGAAGCAGAGGTAACCAACCTTTCAGAGACAGAGTTCAGAACACTGGTGATAAGAATGTTTAAGGAGCTTAGAGAAGACATAAAGAAGGATGTGGAAATCATAACGAACAACCAGTTAGAACTAAAGAACACAATCACTGAAATTAAGAACTCACTTGAAGGAATTACCAGCAGGTTAGATGAAGCAGAGGATCGAATCAGCGACTTAGAAGAAAAGGTAGCAGAGATCACCCAAACGGAACAACAGAAAGAAAAAAGAATAAAAAACAATGAGGATGGTTTAAGAGATCTTTGGGATAACATCAAGCGCAACAACATGCGCATCATAGGAATACCAGAAGGTGAAGAGAGGAAGCAAGGGATTGAGAATGTATTTGAAGTAATAATGTCCGAAAACTTTCCTAACCTGATGAAGGACACCAACATACAAGCCCAGGAAGTGCAGAGAGTTCCAACCAGGATAAACCCAAACAGGTCCACACCAAGACACATTATAGTTAAAATGGCAAAGCTTAAAGACAAAGAGAGAATCCTAAAAGCAGCAAGAGAAAGACAGAGGGTTACATACAAGGGAACTCCCATAAGACTATCAAATGACTTTTCCACAAAAACATTGAAGGCCAGGAGGGAGTGGCAGGAGACACTCAAAGTGATGGAAAACAAAGGCCTACAACCTAGATTGCTTTATCCAGCAAGGCTATTATTTAAAGTTGATGGAGAGATAAAGAGCTTTCCAGAAAAAAATAAGCTAAAGGAATTTATTACCACCAAGCCAGCATTGCAAGAAATACTAAAAGGACTTCTGTAAATAGAAGAAAGATCAAAACAACCTAACTACAAATTTAAAAATGGCAATAACTATGTACCTATCAATAATCACTTTAAATGTAAACGGATTAAATGCTCCAATCAAGAGACATAGGGTGGCTGACTGGATAAGAAAGCAAGACCCTTGTATATGCTGTATACAAGAGACTCACCTCAGAACAAAAGACACACACAGGCTGAAAGTGAAGGGTTGGAGTAAGATATTTCATGCAAATGGAAATGAGAAAAAAGCTGGAGTTGCAATACTTATATCTGACAAAATAGACTTTAAAATGAAGAACATATTAAAAGATAAAGATGGGCACTATATAATAATAAAGGGATCCATCCGACAAGAGGACATAACCCTAGTAAACATCTATGCACCCAACATAGGAGCACCTAAATATATAAAACAGTACTGACTGACATAAAGACAGAGATCAACAGTAACACTATCATAGTAGGGGACTTCAACACACCTCTGACAACAAGGGACAGGTCTTCCAGACAGAAAATCAATATGGAAACAACAGCCTTAAATGATACATTGGATCACTTGGATTTAATCAATAATTTCAGAACATTTCACCCCAATGCTGCAAAATACTCGTTTTTCTCAAGCGCACATGGAACATTTTCCAAGATAGACCATAAGTTAGGCCACAAAACAAGTCTTGATAAATTTAAGAAAATTGAAATCATACCAGTTGTCTTCTCTGATCACAATGCTATGAAATTAGAAATGAACTACAGGAAAAAACTGGAAGACACACCAATTCATGGAGACTGAATAACTTATTACTAAATAATGAATGGGTCAAGCAGGAGATCAAGGAAGAAATCAAAAGATATCTGAGACAAATGAAAATGAAAACACGACGACCCAAAATCTATGGGATGCCGTGAAAGCAGTCCTAAGAGGGAAATTCATAGCTTTGCAGGACTACCTAAAGAAACAAGAAACATCACTAATCAACAGTTTATCTTCACACTTAAGGGATCTGGAAAAAGAACAGCAAAATAAGCCCAAAGGGAGCACAAGGAAGGAGATAATAAAGATCAGAGCAGAAATAAATGAAATAGAAACCAGACAAACAATACAAAAGATCAATGAATCCAAGAGTTGGTTCTTAGAGAAGATAAACAAAATTGACAAACCTTTAGCCAGACTCATTAAAAAAAAGAGAGAGAGGACTCAAATTAATAAAATCAGAAATGAAAGAGGAGAAGTGACAACGGACACCACAGAAATACAAAAAGTTTTAAGAAATTACTATGAGCAACTATATGCCAACAAATTTGACAATCTGGAAGAAATGGATAATTTTCTAGAGGTGTACAACCTTCCAAGGCTAACTCAAGAAGAAACAGAAAACCTGAATAGTCTGATTACCACCAGGGAAATTGAATCAGTAATCAACAATCTCCCAACAAACAAAAGCCCTGGACCAGATGGCTTTACAGGTGAATTTTACAAAACGTTCAAAAAAGAATTATTACCTATTCTCCTCAAGCTCTTCCAAAAAATCCAGAAGGAGGGAAGACTCCCAAACACTTTTTATGAAGCCACTATCACCCTGATCCCAAAATCAGACAAAGACACCACAAAAAAAGAAAACTACAGGCCGATATCTCTAATGAACATAGATGCAAAAATCCTCAACAAAATATTAGCGAACAGAATTCAGCAATACATTAAAAAGATCATACACCATGATCAAGTGGGATTCATCCCTGGTATGCAAGGGTGCTTCAACATCCGCAAATCAATTAATGTGATACACCACCTTAACAAAATGAAAAATAAAATCACATGATCATATCAATAGATGCAGAAAAAGCATTTGATAAAATCCAACAGCCGTTTATGATAAGAAAGTGGGAATAAAGGGATCATATCTCAACATAATAAAGGCCATATATGACAAACCCACAGCTAACATCATACTCAATGGGGAAAAGCTAAAACCATTTCCCCTAGGATCAGGAACAAGGCAAGGTTGCCCACTATCTCCGCTTCTATTCAACATAGTGCTGGAAGTTCTAGCCACAGCAATCAGACAAGAAAAAGAAATAAAAGGCATCCAAATTGGAAAGGAGGAAGTAAAATTATCATTGTATGCAGATGATATGATACTATATATAGAGAACCCTAAAGACTCCACCAAGAAGCTATTAGAGCTGATAGATGAATTTAGTAAAGTAGCAGGATACAAAATTAATATTCAGAAATCAGTTGCATTTGTATATACCAATAATAAAACATCAGAAGGAGAAATTAAAAAAACAATCCCATTTACAATTGCTCCAAAGACTATCAAATACCTGGGAATAAATTTAACCAAAGAAGTAAAAGATCTGTACTCAGAAAATTATAAGACGCTGAAGAAAGGAATGAAAGAAGATATAAATAGATGGAAACACATATCATGTTCATGGTTAGGAAGAATTAATATAGTTAAAATGTCCATACTGCCTAAGGCAATATACATATTCAACGCAATTCCTATCAAACTACCAACGACGTTTTTCACAGAAATAGAACATATAATCCTAAAATTTATATGGGACCATAAAACACCCCGTATAGCCTCAGCAATCTTGAGAAATAAGAACAAAGTGGGAGGTATAACCATACCTAACTTCAGATTATACTACAAGGCTACAGTAATCCAAACAGCATGGTACTGGCATAAAAACAGACACATAGATCAATGGAACAGAATAGAGAGTCCAGAAATAAATCCATGCCTATATGGCCATTTAATCTACGACAATGGAAGCAAGAATGTACGATGGGGTAAAGACAGTCTATTCAATAAATGGTGCTGGGAAACCTGGACAGACAGATGCAAAAAAATGAAGCTGGACAACCTCCTTACACCATATACAAAAATAAATTCAAAATGGCTTAAAGACTTAAATGTAAGATCTAAAACCATAAAATACCTAGAAGAAAATATAGGAAGAAACTTCACAGACATTACCCGGAGTAAGATTTTTACTGATATATCCCCTCGCTCGAGGGAAGTAAGAGAAAAAATAAACGTGGGATTATATCAAACTAAAAAGTTTTTTCACAGCAAAGGAAACCATCAATAAAACAAAAAGGGATCCTACTGAATGGGAAAAGATATTTGCCAATGATATATCTGATAAGGGATTAATATCACAAATCTATAAAAAACTCACTCAACTCAACTCCAAAAAAACAAATGACCCAATTAAAAAATGGGCAGAGGACTTGAAGAGACATTTTTCTAAAAAGGACATACAGATGGCAAACAGACATATGAAGAAATGCTCAACCTCACTAACCATCAGAGAAATGCAAATAAAAACCACAATGAGATACCACCTCACCCCAGTCAAAATGGCTATCATCAATAAATCTACAAACAACAAGTGCTGGTGCGGATGTGGAGAAAAGGGAACGTTTGTGCACTGTTGGTGGGATTGAAGATTGGTGCAGCCATTATGGAAAACAGTATGGAGGTATCTCAAAAATCTGAAAATGGAACTACCCTATGATCCAGTAATTCCACTCCTAGGTATCTATCCGGAGAAATGCAAAACTCCAATTCAAAAATCTTTATGCACTCCTATGTTTATTGCAGCACTATACACAATAGCTAAGACATGGAAACAACCGAAATGCCCATCAATAGATGACTGGATTAAGAAACTGTGGTACATTTATACAATGGAGTATTACGCAGCCATAAAGAAGAAAGAAATCTTACCATTTGCAACAACATGGATGGACCTAGAGAACATTATGTTAAGTGAAATAAGTCAGACAGAGAAAGATAAGAAAGATAAGTACCATATGATCTCACTTATATGCGGAATCTAAAGAAAAGAATAAGTGAATGAAATAATCAGAAACAGTTTTGGAGACAAAGAGGAAAAACTGAGGGTTGCTAGATGGGCGGGGGGGTGGGGGTAAGGGGGAAGGTGAGGGGATTAGAAAACAATCAGTAACCACAAGATGGCCACGGGGTTTTGAAAATTAATCTGGGGAACGTAATTTAGTGGTTACCAGAGGGTAAGGGGGTTGGGGGGTGAGAGATGAGGGTAAGGGGATCAAATATGTGGTGATGAAAGGAGAACTGACTCTGGGTGGTGAACACACAATGTAATTCATAGATGATGTGATACAGAATTGCACACCTGAAATCTAATTTTACTAACAATTTTATTAACAATTGTTACCCCAATAAATTAAAAAAAAAAAGAAAGCACACACACACACACACACACAAAAAAAATATGGCAGAAATTAGAATTTCTAATAGTTTACTAGTAAATATATGTGTACTTAACTTTATAAAAGGAAGAAAAAAATGTTTAGACTGGCTAACAAATCCATATCCAACTGTTTACTGAATACAAGAGACACACCCAACACAAAATGATTCAGAAAAGTTAAAATTAAAAGGATAGGTAAAGATACACCAGGCAAATGCAAATGAAAAGCAAAAAGAAGTTGAAATTTTAATGTCAAACAAGGCAGAATTTAACCCGGCATGGCACTTTATAATCTAAAGGCTACAACTAAAAATCTACAATGGCATCTAAAAGCACAAAATACCTAGGAATAAAAATAAAGATAAAACAGTTACTTGTGTGCTGAAAAAGAATATAACAGTGAATTTGAATTATACATATTAGAATAAATTCATTATTGTTTCCCTCAAAATGCATATTCCCTACTTTTCACACCAGGAAATGTTTAAAAGCGTAGAAAATTCAGGAACAATGAGCTCATCTAGTACCCAGATTGTGAAGCTGAGAGCCTCAGAGGGAATGGCTGGATTCACATTTGGGAAAGCATAGATACTTGATAAATCTGGGATATTTTTATGCTAGAAAGCAAGGAAATGATCAAAGACTTATGGGTCATGTCAAATGACCTCACTCTACGACATGAAGGGAGTCCTACCGGCCAAAGATGCAGAGACACAATTTAAGCATCAAAAAGAATAATTGAAATTGACTCAAAATCATTGTGTATATAAAAATCTATAATTAATGATGATGTGTGAGAAAAAGAGAGGGAGAGAGTACCACACTCTCCCAATTAGTTTGTTATGTTAGAAGTAACAGGACCCAAATCTTTTCTCTAAAAGTTTAACAATTAAATGCTTTTTCTATGGGAATTATATTTTAGGTTACCCAAATAACACTATTATATGAAAAATGTTTTTATTTATTAAAAAAAAAATGTCCTGCCACCTCTTATACAGTTACTGATTCTGGCGATGGTCAGGGGCAGGCACCATTACTTAAAACGCTCTTGGGAAGAAGAACAATAGAAGGAGGAGGCTATTACAACCTGAATGCACTGGTAAATCAGCATCACCAGAAGGGAGACGGTCAAGTATTTTGTGTTTCTTGATGTGATAAATATAAGATATACAGCACCATCTGTGAAATATTCTTACCGAAATGGTTAAACCCGATTCTAATGGAGTGTCAGTCTCTAGAACTTACTTTCCAGTTTACAGGAAATAACAAGGAGAGAAGAAGCAAAGAGACACATCTATAATGTGGAACATTCTTCAAATCAACTGACAACTGGTTTTGTTTGTTTTTTTTTAAAACGAATCAATAACATGAAAAAGAAAGATAAAAAGGAGACATACTTTTCCAGCATTAAAGAGGCTCAGATTGGTAACAACCATATGGAATGGTGTATTTGAGTTGGATTCTAATTTAAACAACCCACCAGTAAGGAAACAGCAGAGAGATTTTGACTATGGACTAGGTCTTAGATGGTACCAAGGATTAGCATTAAGTTGGTTAGGTATCATAACAGCACTATGGTGATGTAAGAAACTGCCCATTGGTTTTAGAGATACATATTGAAGTCTGTAGGTTGAGATAACATGATGCCTGGGATTTGTTTTAAAACGCTTCAAGACGGAAAAAAAAGAAGAGACAGATGAAGCAAGGGTGACCAAACCTAGATAAATTATCGGGTGTGGGAATTGTACTTGTGGGCTTCTCATAGTTTTTATTTTGTAAATGTTTGAAAATTTTTAGAATAGTTCTTACTAAATGAAAAGAACAAAAAGGAAAATACTTGTTTAATAAAATATGAAAAGAAGAAAAATAGGGCTTCTATGAAAACATAAAACTCCAATTAGGAACAGATAACAGTGGCTAATTTGTTTTCAAAAATACAACAAATACATAGCACATCAAGCCATTTTTTATGAACCTTTCTGAAATTGTAATGCAACTGCTAACCTTAGTAAGTGAAATTTTTTTAAATGTGCCCTGAGACAATTTATATTTATTATCAGATTTATGGCTAAGACTAAAGAAACCAAATTCTAATGAAAAAAATTGCATTTCCTTTCTACCCCAGCCTAGCAGAAGGGAGACTAGTAGCTTTCCTTTTCTCTGAATGTTTTCTTTTGTAATAAAGCATTTATGTTATTTGTTAGCAAGGCCTGTTCTGTGGTCAGGAAAGCTCTCAGGAGATTTGGGCAGAATGCCAACAAATGCAATCATGGGTAGGGATGTTGATCTCGTGTTCGGGTTGTAAGAAATGCTAAGCTAAATAATGCCAGAGCATTCTAGACAGGACTGGGGGGATAGTGTGTCTTTCTGTGTGTTCACAATCAGAAATAAATCACAGAATCAGTTTACCAAGCAATAGGGTGTAGAGTTTCAAAGAAATCAGAAAGACTTGATCTATGCAATTAAACATCAGTCATCTTTACAATTCTGTTACAAGCCACTAAGATTAACTTGAGGGCTTGTTCCTAAGAAAAACTGCAGTCAGTGTAATTTGTCTTTTAGCATCCACCAACCTCCTTGTTTCCCTTCTTTCTACCTGGATCTTGCCCTGTTCCGTTTTGGCCAAACTTAAGCTTTCTTGGCCCTTTTGGTTTATGACAATGATAAGGTGATGAACATATTCACCACAAGTGGCAAATGACTTCATAGACAAACCTTCCCAGGACTACTGACATTTTAAAAGTGCCAGCACTTGATTCTATTAGAAGAATGTCAGCAGCTAGCACATTTTATAAGTAGAACAGGAGAAAACAAAGGCATCCACACCCAATGATGGTAATAGTTCATATTCACTGAGCGTAGACTATGGCCAGTCCTTTGCATGTGCAATTCATTTAATCCTCACAACAATCTTGTGAAGTAGGTGCTATTAGTATCACTGAATTACAGGAAATGGAGGCACAGAGGAGTAAAGCAACTTGCACTGGTCACACAGCACATTAGTGACAGAGCAATGTTAGGACTCAGTCTAACTCAAAACTAGTGATTGATATAAACCAGGCAATGTGCTAGGTACCTTGCATTATATACAGATTCCCCGGGCCTCTGAGACTTGTTGTTGTTTATTCATTTGTTTATTTATTTAGTGACTTGGCTGAATGAATTTTGTGAAGCTTATCTTCCCTATAGTAGAAAGCTTCTGATGTTCCCGCTGAGGATTGTTTCCCTTGTTTATATCTTTTAGCCAGGCTTCCTGGGGTTTGCCCCTGGGTCAGCGTCATTCATGGATTGGTGAAAGATTGTGCTGAAGCCCCATTAGTCAGTTAAATTTTCACTCATTACCTTTGGATGTGTGTGTGGTTTGAAATTCACTTTCACAGCTCAGTTTACTCTGTTGCCTCACATTCAACCAGGGACTAGGAGCTCAGAAGTTTCTGTTCCCATCACTTCTAAGGGGTCTCAGCTTTTCAGACCATCAGGAAGGAGGGTGACCATTTTTAAGCCTGGCTTCCTAGGCAGTACCCCTGGTTTGGAGTATCATATTTCCCAGTCAGGATTTGGTTAGATGTTGTATTGAAGTCCCTTGAGCCGGAAAGACTGTTGTCCTTTGCTGATGGATCTGCACGTTGCTTAGGAAATTCTTTGAAGTCTGTCCCGATCCCACTCTGATTGTTCTTGAGTAGATGCAGCCAAGTGCACACCCGTTCAGCCTGCCAGGGACGAATATGAGCCCAGGAGGGCTCTTCTTGGCTGCCCCTTTCTCTCAAACCTTTGGCTGGTCTTCCATTTTTACAGGTTCTACTAGAATCATGGAACTACCAGCTGCTTCTTAATTGCTTGGCAACAAAATCTCCATTATTTTCAACAATGTCCTTACGCATGAACTCGCTCATGCTTTGCCCCAATAAAGTCAGTCTCCTCAGTCACAGCTGTGAAGATTGAAAACGATGGTGGTTATACTACATTTTATAGGGAAGAAATTTTATATATACAGTTAACTCAGGAAGCAAAGATTTTGGTTGGAGCCCCAAGATCAAAAGTCATGCCAAACCTTGATCTTGGGACACCTATGGATAAGGCCAAGATAAGTCACAGATAATTTGAGCTAGTCTTAAAGGATGAGTAAGAGAAAACCAGGTGACGAAAAAAGAATAAGGGTATTTCTGGCAGGAAAACAAAACAAAACATAAAAAACGTGAATTATTTTCTCCTCCAACACAGGGATAAGGTACTTTATTAAAGTGTCCACAATATATAGCATACAAGCCGGTACAAGAAGGTATCTGAAAATATTTTTTTTGGATGAATGAATGAAGAGGCTGGAGTCATGGAAGTAGACAACATGTTGAGCATTAGTAAACACGAAGGGGCCAAAACACAAGATGTTCCATCTAAGAAGTAGGTTTGTATCATTGACTATTGCTGGAGGTTCATGGTATGTGTTCATAGGGAATAAATTGGTGAAGAGTCCCTATTGTTAGGTTATAGCAGACAGCCTGCTTAGTGATTCCATTCATCAGGAAACACACGTTTACCTGACCAGTAGAGAAATCCTCATATAGCTAGATTCAGAGAAGAAGTTTTTCAGCATTTCTGAGGTCCTTTGACACATTATTAAAGACTCTGTCTGGATATGCCCTCATGGGAGGAAGAGCTGCAAATCAAGCTCAAAGATAAGGAAGGGAGAAAAATCACTTGTGTTTTAAAAAATCTCTAATGATGCTACCCAACATAAGTTTATCCAAAAAGTTAAAGCTGAGTGTAAGAAGTGCAAGTTGAGTTAGCTCAACTGAAAATGAGATGCCCTAGATAATCCAGAGCAGAAAACGCATATAAATTGTGAGATTTTTCTCTCCCACCTAACGAGAAATTGGACCTGCCCTCTATCTAATAGGTGTGACTGATACTGTGGTTTTTCAATCAAAGTACCGTCTTTCAAGATGAAATGTGGTATGGTGGAATGCAGACATTCAAGCCAAGGCCACAAAGCTCTAATGCTAAAATCATCTTACTCTTTTGAGTGAGTCTTTCAATACATTCTTGGGCAACAAGCAAAGAATCATATATGCTAGGGTCACTAATTAGGGTTTGTATATCTGCCTTGAAGAAAAATGAGATCACTAAATTAGGTTATTGGGTTTGTTTGCTTGCTTGCTTTGTGTGTGTGTGTGTGTGTGTGTGTGTGTGTGTGTGTGTGTGTGTCACAGTGCCCTTCAGTTTACTCCACTTAAACCAACAGAAGAGACAGTAAACCTGTGTCCTATTATATGGCACAGCAAAAGAGAACTGAAGAGGAAAGCCAAAAGCGTGACACTTGACGGAGATGCAGATTGACTTTTGTAGAGTCACTCCAGCAGATCGTGCACACACCCTGTAAAGACGTCTCCATTGCCATAGAGTTGACAGTAGCAGGCTGGCTTCAAAGATTCCTAAGTAGTGGAGTTGAGGCAGCAAGACTAGGAGCATCCCGTCAGCTAAAAGCAAAGAGTCTGTGGGAGCCACTGATGGGGGCAGATAGCAGTCTACCAGATAATATTGGTCAGAGGTTTTAATTCCAAACTAAGTTAGGAGTATGCAAGATAGACAGTTGTCATCATCCCGATAGTTTCCTTATTAGGAAGAAAAAGAAAATGCCAGCAGAGGTAGCAGATTTACAAATAAACTAGATAGGGATTTGACATAAAAAGAGAGGCCTGGATTGAAGTTCTCAAATGGAGAGTATTAACAAAGGGAAGAAAAAAGAAAAGCCAGTTGTCTCCATTTTCACTGTTGTTTCGGAGCTCAAATGAAATCATTGAGAGACGGAATACATAAACAAACAATGACCAGACGACTACATATAGTAATAGAACTCAGACTCACAAGCTGCAGCCATCAGCCTGGGAAGCTGACAGCTAGCTACAGTAACCAGTTCAGGAAGTCCGGCTACAATCTCTAGCAACCTGTTCAAGCAACCAGACAATAATCTCTGTAAAAATCAGCCCCAAACCAGCAGGAATTACTTAGTAACTTGACAGTTTCCCAAAATGTTGCCCCCACTTTCAAGTTAGGAACAACGGGAGAAAGTCGCCTAGGATGCCCTGCTTCCACTCAGGCTGCCTACAGCCTCCCCAAGCTAGCAGCCTCCTGCAGGGCACACCTCAAGCATTCCCTTTTTTCCACTGCAACGCTTTCTCACTCTTCTGCCTGCCTTCGCGTTGCAGTAATGCAAGTGATGGTGACTGACCCCTAGCTACAGCAAGGTCTGAATAAATAAATGTTGCTTGTTCTCATTTGGTGGTCTTCATTTATTTCTACCTCATAGCTAGATTCAAAATGCTTTATAAACTACGAAGCAACATTAAAAGCTGTTATGATGATGATCACTGTGGTTGTTACTTCTCAAACTATGGATCACAGAACTAAAGAACATACAGGACCTTGAAAATTCCCCAGCCTTGATTTTTTTTTTTTCCCAAATGAAAACCTGATGGGTATTGCAAAGCTCAAACCACCTGTCCCTGGCCCTTTAATTCAGGCCTGAAGATGCAAATTCAAAAACTACCGATCTAGACTAATTCCCTCATTATCCATATGAGAAAAGCGAGACTCAGAGAGAAGTAACTTGTCTGGACACAGACCCAGTTAGTAGTCAGAACCCTTTTTTCCAATTCCCTATCAAAGATAATCTCTTGTATACACCATATCAGTACATTCTAATGTCTAATGCTGATATTTCCTGCCAGGTTAACAGGGAGGCAGGGATTCACAGGCTCTCTGCAAAGGAAATCAGATGGAGAGAGAAGGGAAAGGAAGAAAAGGATGATATTCCAGAAAATACAGAATATACATTCCCTCCAACCCCACTTTCTGTCCAGATTTTTTAAAACATTATTAAATATATGTAGAGCTCACCTATCTCCTTTTTAATTCAAAAATGAAACGCACTTCCCTTTCCTATAACTAAAACAGGAAAAAAAGTGAATCATAAAGGGCAAAGAACGAGGAGGAGAGAAAATGCTATGGAGAAATCTTGTCAGGAGGTAGCCTTGTCAGGGTGATGGTGGCTATATTGGTGTGTTGATATGCACGGTGCTTGAGAAGAGGAAATATGAATGACCCTGAACAGCAGTGCACATTAAATGGTGTTGATGGATTTGAGCATAAATTGACTGAGGAAAAGTGGTTGCAATAGATAGTTCATGCAGGGCTCTGAATGGATTTCTAATTGGATTAAAAGGAGATGACTAGGCAACCCACATTATGCTGGTCATTATGCTCCTTATCACAGTCCATAGTTCCCCGGAGGGATGAAGAAATCGGGTGGGAAATTGAGGAAAATGCAAGTCAAAGCAGAATCTTATCTTGCCTGGATATGCTCCTGGCTCCCTCTGTGCCACTTTGTGTAGATTTAAGACAATTACAATTTTGATGAGAGAGTCATTTCATTGGACTATGAAGTTCATATTTTATGTTTGTCCTTTAAATGATGCATCTTTTTTAAATGATAGGTTATGAATGGGTACCAGATGCATTTAAGCTATGCCAGGCTGGGTTTTCTAAGGCAATTACCCATTATTGTTGGGATGGTTTGTAGTTAATAACTCTCAAAGAGTAGCCTATAATTGAGTCTCTGGATGGCAGTAATTCACATACATCTTTTCAGTGAGATTTATAGTTGTTTTTCCATTCTCAATTTAATAAACCTGAAAGGTTTAATCTATTTTTCTACTCCATTGATGAGACTTGCATGTTTCATTTTATAGGTTACAAATTCCTCCCACCCCCAGTGTTAAGGGGATTCATAGAAGTCTAATAGGTTAAAACTGGAAGAAACCTAAAAATCATCTACTTTGATCTCTCATTTTATAAGAAAATTCATATCCGAAGATATTAGATGAGTAGGCCAAGACTATAGAAATAGTTGGTGTCACTGCATGTACTGAACTTAGGTAACCTTGTAACCTCGTTATGTTTGACTAAGATGTTTAGCTGTCTCCCTAAGGGAAAGTGACATTTTAAGTTAACTGTCAAAAATAAGTGTTTGTTGTAGGTAGAAATTTCATTGGGTGTCACTTTGGTATACATATTATGAAAATTGTTATGAAAATATTAAAACAAACATATGGAAATCAAGTCCTATGAGAAGAAAAATAAATTTTTTTTTAATCAAGTAGGCATATATACTACCATGTAATTTAGGTGGTAATTGGCCAACAAATAGTAGGCGTTGTTGTTTTTAGATCAATTGTAGCAGTCATTTGTAAGGTAGGAAAATAGCTGAATCTTTCACTTGCAAAGATGAACCATAAATTTATTTAATGTGTCTGCCTGTAGCATAGTCACTGTAAGTTAAGAACATACAATGTTCTCTCAGAGAAATGTGGGTGTGCGTGTGTATGTGTGTGTGAGAGTGTGTGTGTGTGTGTGGTTGTGTTTTCTCCTAAATTTTCTTAGAAATACTCGAATAGCAAATGTCAATTTGATTTTGACCAAAAATATTGTTTACACAATCATGTGTTTATTACTTGGCTGGAAATATTTATGAAGCATCTAGAATATGTAAAATGACCCTAGATTAGACCTGTGTTCAGAAAAAACAAAAACAGTAACCATAATTACAGAGCCTCCAGAAGGAGGATCTGGATATCATTATTTAAAAGAGCTCTGTCCTCAAAAAATTCTGTGTTCCTAAATTAAGTTGCATATTAGAGTGCCCTAGGGGACTATAAACTAAATCCTCTTTTAGAGATTCTAACTCAGTAGGTTTGGAGTGGAATCTGGGAATCTATATCGAACTTCTTTGGCAACTCTCATGCAGTCAGTCCATATATCCACCTTCTGGAACCACTATATGAAATAATATTCTGTTTCTCCTGAGAGCCAACTATATTGCAACAAGAGATTACAATGAGTACTTACTAAGCATATTTTATAGAATTAGATATGAGAATGAGAACTTTCCAATATTATTTCATTAATTTCCCTAAATAGTCTTGAGAGATGGGTATTATTATCTGAATTTTCTTAAGGAAGGAACTGAGCCTCGAAGAGATTAAGTGAATGGCCTAATATCCCAAACTTAAGATTCTAAGTCCTTTGTTCTTTTCACTGTTTTATGCTGTTCCTCATTGCCATACGTCTCTTGAGGACTACTCTTGGCCTATTATACAACTAACATTTATTGAGCATCTATTAAGGGCTGGACAGGGTAACTTAGTTATATGAGTGGACTCTTCTCTTTACGATCTCTTTTGCTTGAATAAAAATAATAAGGCAACCACTCATTTAAATCTTAACTTAATGAGTTTCTCAATGAAGAACTAGACCTGTGCTTAAGAAAAGACGGACAGTACTGACCAATGACTGTACTGACCAATGGGTAGGAATACTTAACACCAAAACAGCTCCTCAAGGGTATTTAATCTCCCTTGTATTCAATTTGGCATTAACAACTGGATTATCTGAAATTTTGCATTAACGACCAACAGGAAAGGAAAATTGAACAAACACTGGGCTCAGAATTAGAATTATCTACTTACTGCTGCAGTTCTGCAACTCACTGGCGGTCATTATGCATGATGTTCCGCATATGTAACATAAGGAAATTGGATAAATGTTCTAATTCTAATAATCTATGATTAGCATGTCCTGGAAAATATTTATATCACTCCTTCACCGCCGTGCTTTCCCTAAACACACACACACATACTCAAGAAAAGGAGTGCCGGCTGTCTGACACCTCAAAGCTTCTAAATGTCTGCCAACACCTGATCTGGCAAATTTCAGAGATGGGTTGTTCAGTGACCTTCTGCTTTGACTCCAGAAGCAATTGCATTTCAGCACCACAAGAGCACCTTGCAGGGAATAGGCCCTTTGGAAGAAATGAATATTAAAATGTCAGCAGCTGGAATCTCTGATGGGGGAGGAAAGTTGGGGTGGATGTCAGTCAAGCTGAACTCTGGGATAGTTTTTAAAAAGCAGTGCTCACACGGTTACTTGCTGAATCTGTTGTCTTCAGCCAAGGCTTAATGACTGTGTGCTCCATGAACATGAAACTGCAGGTAGCTAAGTGTCTTCAGGGGAGGATGGCACAGGTCATATATTTATTCAGATGAAAAGACAGAGCATTGGAATCTCAGGTAGTTGGCAATTGCCTCACAGCTACTGGCAGCCATTTAAAAAATTCCAGAGACACAGACCTAGATTCTAGAAATCACTCTGACACACACCAGCTGTGTGACCTGGAGCAATTCACTCCACCATTTTCAGCCTCTGTTTCCCCACTGATTGACTACGGATCACAAGTAAGAGCAGGGGCCATGTTAACCTGCTCACCATTGAATCCTCAGCGTTTAACCTATAGATCAGCACCTAGCCTACAGTAAAAACTAAATGTGTATTTGTTGATTTAATGAAATGGGATAGACTCGATGATCTCTAGGGCCCAATTAGCTCCAGCATCCTATGGCTGTATCGTTTTTGGCACACACTCACCACTGCTGAGGTCCTTGCTCTGGGCCTTTCCATTTATGCTCTATATCGACAGCTGAGGCAAGAGCTTCCCTCTTGGATCAGTGCCTTCTTTCCTGTCTTGATTTCTCATTACCATACCTGGGGCCATCATCAGCTTAAATTAATTCCAATATCAACCCACATCCTTTTAAGCCTGACCCTGTTTGTTGTCATGCATCTTTCCCATTTGTGTATTGTCTATACCTTCATTTCCATTCTCCAGATGCTTTCTCTTTATATAGATCTCAGCAGAATGAAGTTAAACTTATTTAGAAATTCAATAATAAGCCTGGCACCAAAGAAAAATGATATTGCTTCCATATGTGCTATGAAGCTACCAAAAAGAGAGAAACTAACAGCAAAACGAATTTCTAGAAATTGGGAGGAGACGCTGAACAAACAGATATACAAAATTAAATAGCAATTTCTTCACAAGCTATAAGGTTAGATGAGGTAACCACATTTTAATGAAAACTTTACGTTCGGCACAGTGACAGATACCAACTTTTAGAATGACAACTATCACTTCTATAAAAAAATCTCAGTGATTTTGCCCAGCCCCTGTACTTCACTGATAAGACACTGGTTCAAATAAATTTGTTTTCCTATCTTTCCTGCAGGTAACCTCAAAGGTTGTTGGGTTATTTATTTATTTATTTTCTATTTTTCAGTGGGCTAAGCCCTGAAATCAGGACATTTTTCTCAGGACTTTTGTTTGGTCTGATTATAAGATCCATTTAGTGTCCTCCATTGCCCTTTGAAGAACTGGAGTAACACTGAAAATGTAGTTGCTTCAGGGAACTGACACCTAATTATCCCAAAGCAAAAAGAAAGCTAGGCATTTAGATAATGAAATGTCAATCAGTGTAATAGAAGTGTCACTTACTTAATACTCGTCTGTGTTTGAAAGGAATGCACGTTATTTGAAGACACATCCGTGTATCTCTGCATCCAAAGACCTGGTGGGTGCACACATACTGTGGCTCTCTGTACATGTTTAAAGATAGTGCACCAACAACACAGCTCCAAGCCTCTGTGTGTGTGTGTGTGTGTGTGTGTGTGTGTGTGTGTGTGTGATACGCGTGTCAGTCTGTCAACTTGCAGGATTCTGTCAAATGCAGACTGTGCGGTCTGCATCTACAGCTGCATGTCTGCAGATAGCCAGGATGTTTTGTTCAGAGGAAGCTACAGTGCCCTTGACATTGAACAGTGCCAGAAATCTAACGCCAGGCCAGCAAGCAAGGATTTTGAATGAGTAAAACAGGAATTTTTTCCCCCATGAATATTTACGGGAAACCCTGCTCTGAGTGAATGAAAATGACAAGGGTGTGCTGTTGATAATCAAGTCGGGCTGTTATTTGTATGTAATACTTTAGAAACAGTGGAGGGAAAGAAGAAGCCCTAGAATTTTATTAAATGAGCCACACATTAGATTATTTAAATGTTGTGTGTTGGGTACCTTGGCTCATTCCATTTTCCCTTGTGCTGGGATCGTACATGAACATCTTTATAAACCTATGAGGCGCTTCACTCTCTAGAGCAGTGGCAAAGATCCTCTGTTGGAAGCACATCACACTTCAGAAGTGATTTTTTAAAACTAAGTGTCGTGATTAACAAAATCCGTTTCCACATAGCTTCAGTCTAGCCTCCTACTCAGGTGTATTACTCAGGTGATCATGACCAACTGTCAGTTCTGCTAATGATAAAATACCTAAGGATGTATATTATAACAGTGTCCCGAGGCTGCTGTAACCAACTGCCTCAAACTGGTGTCTTAAAACAACGGAAATTATTTGTTTCCCAGTTCCCAAGGCCAGATGTTCAAAATCAATGTGTGGGCCGCGCCACACTCCCTCTGGAGGCTCTAGGGGAGAATCTATCCTTCTCTTCCAGCTTCCCATGGCTCCAGGCATTCCTTGGCTGTGACTGCAAAACTCCCATCTCTGGCTTTGTCTTCACAAAGCTTTCTCCGTCTGTGTCTGTGTTATCTCCTCACCTGTCTCTCCTAAGGACATGTGTCATTGGCTTTAGGTGCCACCTGGATAAACTAGGATGATCTCATCTCAAAATTCTACATTGAATCATATGCACAAAAATCCTTCTTGCAAACAGAACCACATTCATGGGTTCTGGAGGTTATGGCACGGGCTTATCTTTGGTGGGATAAGGGTGGCGGGGGCAGCAGTCAACCCACTATAGGATGTCACAACGATTGCCTTTTATGACCATGGTAAAATGCTCTATTGCCCAATAACTAAGACAGGCACATGACAACAAGTATAAAATGTAACTGTATATAATCTTTGGGTTTTCCTTCAGATAATTCGTAGACTTTTAAAGCAGCACAGGGAGCTCTCACTATACAGACCTATAGCTAATTTTTTAGAGAGTTATGTGAAGCCATTAAAATATTTACAATTATTATTAATATATTGAAATAATATGAATAGTATAAAAGTGTGATTACTCTTATCTGATTGCCACCTGGGGAGGAAAAAAAACAACAAATTGGCACCAAAGAAGAACTGGAAAGAAAAATACAGCAAAGAGTTAGCAGTGGTATGTATGTATTTTCATTAACTTTTGTGTGGTGCAGGTTACGCACTGCACATTAAATAAGGATAAATTTTCACTTTTCTACTTTTTCTATAGTCTACATTTAAAAAAAATAATGCTTCTTTATAGATAGATACACACATTTGAAAGAAAAAATCAAAAGGCATATAGATATCAAAAACTGTTGTTTTTTTTAATTTAAATAAATTAAACTTTTAAAAAAAAGAAAATGAAAATCTGCTAAGTCAGGTTGAGGTGTTTTGACACTGAAGCTATGAACGCTACAGCAGTCTATTACTGCAGGAAGCACCCTGCTATCTAGGTGTTTCTTTGTGTAAATCACTCTGGCTCCTTTCCTTTCTCTTGCAGTTAATATATCTTCTTTCAGCAAATATTGTTTGCTGTGCATTACCAGCAATGTTTGGCTGTTAACATTTGTTAGCATTTTTATTCAGCTAATATTTTCATTCAGTTACACTCAGCAAATGTCACTTTTATTCGCATCATATTTGCCAGGAATGTTTTCTTCCATTAGCATTTGTTTCTCCCTTTAAGATTTTTATTTGCTAGGTAGTTTTATCCTCTAAGACTGTCAGCTTCGGCTAATATTACAAGAAATTCCGATCATTTACTGCAAAGAGCTCTGAGTTAGCGGGTGCTTCCCAGATGAACTATCTATCTGAGGCCTCACTCTTTATCATCTTTAAAATGGGGATACTAAAGATACTGTGAAGATAGGTGAGCCAAATGCAGGACGTATCTACAGTGGGGGAATTAAAGCATAAATTCCGGTTACTCCAATAAAGGAAAGGGAGAACTAGGAATCCTAGAGAAATAGATGCCATTCAGCTTGTTATAAAATATATTTGTATCACAGAAACATCGAACTTTAGTGTGAGTCAGGACAAATTTTAGGTAATCTAGCTCAGCTTCCCTTCCTTTCTATAATATCCCTGATAAAAGGACAATCTACCTCTACCTCTAGTTGGAAACATCTGATTGGCAGCTATCTTTTCCCTTCCCAATATAACTTATTTCACTGCTGAACATGACCAATAGCCTGGAAATTGTCCCCAAAAAACATGTCATATTTAGCCGTGGTTTAGTGCTGTCCCATAATGTAAGTACAGGTTGAACAGTGAGCTGCTCCTTAGATTAAAACATGCATGACACCCTCTGAAGTTGTGCAGTGTCACAGGCTTATTTTGGCCTATGACATCTCCCACGCTGATGAAATCCTTTCTTTTCTTCCTTTTTCTCGTCCTCTTCTTCCTTTTCCCTTTCTCCTAATATTACTTGATCTCTTCAGAGGGTATGGCCCCAAATATTGTATGTGGTTATTTTACCCCTGCTTTATATTTTTCCTGGGGAAAAAATGACTCAGTGGATCTCATCTTGATAATCCACATTTTTGAGGTTTGCTTTTAGACTCCAGAGAAAGCGACACCATTGTTTTAGGATGACTCTTATTGATTCATGATTAAGAAATCCCTCAACACACACATGCACACACACACACACACACACACACACACACAGTGAGCAGAAATTTGTTATAACCACTAGCTAAAAGTGAAAAAAACAAACAAACAAAAAGAATGGGGGAACAAATCAAAGAACATCTAATTTATGCCATCCCAGGTTTAGGTTCTCCTTTTCAACATTTGTTCGTTTTGTCTCACGACAAATCTATGTAATAAAATTGTTTAGCTACAGTTCTACCCTGGAGTCACATGGATTAGTTCCCTCTGGCATCTAGCCATGCTCCTTTATCACTAGGCTTTTGCACATACCATTCCCTCTTTTGAATCCCTTACCCTGATCCTCCCCATTTCTTCTTCTCTTCATTCCCTTTTGCCTAGCAACCTCCAATTTATTGTTCATGTCCTATTAGATTAGATGTGCCCAGGCCCTTAATCTTCTATGTCTAGGTTAAGCTCAGTCCCTGTTTGCTCCCAAATACTTTATATATTCTACATTTTATCAATGAAACTTGTATCATGATACCTGGGCACTACTCTATCTCCTATATTGGACGCTAACTACCATGAGATCCAGGGCTACGTAAAGGAGAGCATAGTCCAGTGTGGCAGAGCACAGTAAGCACGTAGACCCTGGGCCGTGCTTCCTGGAGTTAAAGCCTGACTTTACCACTTACTGACTGAGTGACTTCAGACAGTGACTTAAATGCTTCAGTCTGTCCATTTGCAAAATGAGAATGAAACAGCGCATATTTTCTACAATTGTTGTGAAAGAGAACATGGGGAAAGCACGTATGAGAATACATGACATTCAATGTTACTCATTTTTATTAGGTTTAATCATGAGCGTGTTCTAATTGCTGGCACATAGAAAGACTCAAAATTCTCTGTAGACACAGAATCAGTTCAAATGTCACCTCTTCAAAGCCTTCCCAGGTACCCCATTTGGAAGAGTCTTCCTTCAAATTCTATGGTCCCTCATCTCTCTCTGTTTGATAGCATTTCTATCTACTGTATTCTATGCATTGAATGGATTCTACATGTCTTTTTTTCCTCCTGTTAAACGAAAGCTCCTAGATGGCAAGCTCCATATTCATCTCTCTAGTCAGTTAGCTTTGAAAACAATTGTTGGATGAATTAATGACTCAATGAACGGATCAATGAATCGAAAATCAAAGCAAGTCCATGAAGACAGGCTGGGAAGGAAGGTTAGGACTAAAAACAAGGCTGGACTTTGGATGTTAGATTAAAAACTTTGGATGGAGACTGAAGAAAGAGGACTTGTTCATGCCAAACTTCAGCAAAACTGAAAAGTTGGTGTTTCCCACTGCTGGGTGATCTGTCAAGCTTTGTGAGCACACCATGTCACAAACCAAAGCCACACTAGTGAAACCACAGAGTGAAAGTCTTGATTTCCTGAATCACTTACTTTATGCCCAGAAAACAGAAGAAACACTGTGGGCTTTTCACACGGCCCTTGGTATAAGGCCAGAGCAGCTCAAGACTGATGAAGGAGAAGAAAGAGTTCTACTATGAGATATTACTGAATTATAATACTCAGGGCTGGTAGTTTCTAGTTCAACATATTGAACTAGGAATGTGAAGAGGTGGGGATGATGATCACATTTATCAATCTGTTAAAAAGATGACCTAATAGCATATGGGAAATCCAAGTCCAGAGAGAAGACAGAAATAGAAGTTTATAACAGCAAAAAAAGGGTTGTTTTAATGAAGTAAAAGTGAATATTTCTGGGAGAGTTTCCTAATGCATGTGCTGAGAATAAAATACTTAAGAAGTTGGTTTTTCTAAAAAGAGTACCGCTGATCAAAAAAGTTTGGGTAAACATGCATGCTATAGGTCTTTTTTTCTTTTTTTTCTTTTTTTTTTGTTTTTTTAGATTTATAATACACATCACAGTATTAATGGTTCTGGAAAGTCTGACAGTGACAAAACTTCTTTAAATTCACTTGAACCTTGAGAGAGAGTGAGTTGCCCATAATTACCTTTGTTGATAAAAGGACTGAACCCTCTCTCAGTTTAAATTTTCAATAAAATTGTTGTGCCTCCTTTGTATGACTGTAGAAGAGCGGGAGAAACAGGATTCTGGAAAAATCAAGATGAGGAAGCTGACAGATATACCTTTAGTTACACTTTCCTACTGACACTTACCATGTAAGAGCCAATCTATTAATCATATTGAAGGCCTGAGTTCCAGCAGATAAGTCAGGAATGGCTCTTGAATATACATCTTGCTAGGTTCACCTCTATATTTCATGATCATTCTGGTTTATACACTCATGTATTTAGAAAGGAAGTCCAGTTTCCATATCTCCTCTCTTCCCTCATCTCCACCACCAAGGTTTATTCCCAAAATTTCACTTGGTTGTAAATATCCCCAGCGAATTTCTCCCAGAAAACTCAAATGCTTTCTCTGTGTTCATTGGCCTTGATGTTTCTGCAACAATACTTATGGCTTTCCTCTTCTCCTTTATGCTCAGTTATCACTTATTTACTCTCTACTCTCAGGACAGATAGCCGAAATAAAGTAAAATTTGATCTAAACTACAGAACAACTGTCAGGATCATTCTTTTGCTGAACTAATAACGTCAATGGAAAGTTTTTCTTGCAACTTTTTCATTTCTTATGGATGAAAAAATTGTGGGACGAAGACTCAAGAAACCGGGATTTAAGGCTAAGCCTAGCTACTAAGCAGTAACATGATCTTGGACCAAAAATAACTATTGGCCTTCTGCTTCATCACCTATGAAATGAAGGAGATAGACTAAATGATCTCTAAAAATTCTTTCTGTTTCAGACATCCTCTAATATTCCTGAATGCTTAAGAACTGATTCTATACTCATGTGACTTTGGCCAAATTATTTTACCATTCTGAGTTTCAGCTCAGAGCCTCATCTATGTAATAATGTTACATTAAAGTTCAAGGAAAAAAGAAAACTCACCTTCATATGGAGAGCATATCGTTTAACTGCAGATTCTAAGGTCAGACTGCCTGAATTCAAATTCCAACTCCATCATTTCTTGGTCGTGTTATATGAAGAAAATCACTTAACCTTTCTGTGCATCAGTTTCCTCATCTGAAAAAGAAAAGATATAGTAATAGTTCATGTCTCATTGAGCTTTGAGAATTAAATGAGTTAATATATGGAAAGCTCTAAAAAGCTTCATAACGAATGAAACATAACGAATGCTACGTAAATGTTGCCATTATTACTAATGGATCTTGAAATTGTTTGGAAATAAAGTATTCAAATACTATTTTTCCTTTTTTATTTAATTATGTGGCATTAGTAATTTGTTCACTGCTTTTGAAAGTTTGTTTCATTGCAAAGAATCAATTCATTGCAAAAATACCTGCCACTGATAATTTTAATGATAATATTTTAAAAATTAAATATTATCTCACTTTTGCTTACATTAACAAAAAATGTGGGGGAAAAATCTTTTGATTGGGAAAGTCATCATATATATATAAAATCAGAAATTTTATTGTGCAGTTTTTTGTTTTAATTGAGATATATAGTAAGAAAAATAAATGAACGTACACGTTTTTGTTGTAAACATAGGGTTTCGTTTCTCTGGGATACATGCCCAGGAGTATAGTTGCTGTCACACAGTAATTGCATCTTTAATTTTCAAGAAACTGCCAAACTATTTTCCAGAATGGCTGTGTAATTTTACATTCCCATCAGCCATCTATTAGTGACCCAGGGTTATGGACTGAATTGTGCCCACCCCAAAATGCGTATCTCGAAGCTCTAACCTCTAATGTGACTATATTTGGAGATAGGGGCTTTAGGAAGGTAATAAAGGTTAAATAAGGTCATAAGGGTAAGGCCCTTATTCGATAGGCCTAATGTCTTTATAAGAAGAGATTTCTCTCTCTCTCTCTCTCTTTTTCACATGAACCGAAAAACTACTTTGTAAGGACACAGCAAGAAGGTCGCCATCTACAAGCTAGAAAGGTCTCACTAAAAAGCAAAACTGATAGCACTTTTATCTTAGACTTTTAGTCTCCAGAGTGTGAGAAAATACATCCTATTGTGTAAGCCCACCAGTCTGTGATATTTTATGACAGCTTTACCAAATGAATTTCTCCACATATTCTCCAGCATTTCATATTGTCACTATTTTTATTTTACTGTCCTTTTAATTTGCACTCCCCTAAGAATTAATAATGATCATATTTTCATGTTTATTTACATTCTGTACATCTTCTTTGATGAAATATCTCTTCATAGCTTTTGTCCATTCTATGATGGGATTGTATTTTTTTAATTGTTGAGTCTTGAGAGTTCATCATATATTTTAGATATGTCAAATATGTGGTTTACAAATACTTTCTCTTACTCCGTAGCTAATATGCTTAAGAGGGTTCTTTAAAGAAAGTTTTCAATTTTGATGCAGTTCAACTTATCATTTTTATTTTATTTCATGGATCATGCTTTTAGTGTCAAATCTGAGAATTCTGTGCCTCCTGTTAGCTCCCAAAGACTTTCTCTTATGTTTTTTGTAAAGTTTTATAGTTCTTGGTTTTACATTTAAGTCTATGCTTCATTTTAAGTTAACAGTGGTATATAATGTAAGACTGAGGTTGAGATTCATCAAGGACTACATAGGACTTGTTCCCAGTTCCTGGCACGTGGGTAACTAGAGTGGACTTTCTGGATCCCGACATAGTCTCCATGGACACCACAACAGGGGTTGCCCTGTGACCACTAAGTCATGGTGACAATCCTGACTCTCCACTAGGCTTCTTCTAACACAAATCTGTGGGGAGGCCGAAGCACACCTGACTACTGCTGGGTGGTGATAATAGAAGTCAAGTTTCTTTACATGATCTCCCCAACACCTGTTTCGGATCCTTTGGCTAAAGAAAGAAGGCTTTTGTTTCTGATGGGGCTTGTCTGTACCCACTGGTGTTTCTGGGTTACTGGCCTATTCAGCTCCAGACACAAATCACCACTCTCTTTTTCCTCTGATCCCCAAGTCCCCTAACCATCTGCCTTCTGCTCTTTACTTTTCAGTCTTGTGTTTGTTTTATATATAATATCCAGAGTTTTAATTGTTCTTAGAAGAATAAGTAAGTCAATTCAAACATCCCAGAACTGGAAGTTTCTGCAAATGCTGTTTTAAGTAGGATATAATGAACATTCCATTGAGTACTCAACATCTGGACACAATTTATTGGATTATGGAATCTTCTATTTCTGGACTCTTGGCAGAGCATCACTTGTGACTTATAGTAGCTGAAAGCTAGGGCCTGGGCATGTGACTTAATCTTGTATAATTTGATGTCATCATGGAGATTTTCATTTTGGAGTAAATCGCACACAGAAAAAAAGAGAGTTCAGAAGTTATTTTACTGCTAGAGTAATTGTGGGTCCAGTGGTTAGCAGTGCCAGTTCTGGCACTCAGTGTCCAATGGAAGCTGCAGTGGTACCCTAATTAAGCTCTTCTAATAATGGTACCCTCTTGGTGTTCTGGCAATCTACTTGGTCTTGGGCCATTTTGTTGAGGTTCATCTTTTCTTTTTCCCTTAGATTTTATGATCTCCATCATATTTTTGCAATTAATTCCTTTCCTGTTTCAGTTAACCAAAGACAGCTTCTGTCGTTTGCAACCAGAACCAAGATATGTACAACAGGGATTGTGAATGTCACTAGAAGAAAACCATTTGTAATGATTGCAAATTGGGCTCATTTCCTTTTAAATTCTAGTTTGAGGCTGAAATGCTATTGATGCAATTAAACAATAAGAGTGCATTGTAGCCAGAGAGAACTGTATTTCCTGTTTAGAAATAGGAGATGCTGAGGGATTAAAAAAAGAGAGAGCGAGAGAGCTCAGAGGAAAGAGAGAAGCAACACTTCCAGCACTTGACAATGCTTTTAATTTAACCTTTGCTGTTTTCAAGAACAAATATATTCTGTTCAAAGAAGTCTCTTTTGGTACCCTCAGCTACTATTTCAACACACGAAAAAAAAGGTACAGGTAATGATTTAAGAATAGCATTTTCCTGTTCAAAATGTGTATACTTACGAAAAGCAAATATGCAAAGAAATATTATCATGGTTATTTTTATAAGCTACTTACCTGTAGTAGTAACTGCTAAATGACTCTAAAATACTAAAGAAAGGGTAGAAATTCAACACCAGCTAAAAATCAAGACTGCTATGTGCTCCAAGCCTAGCCCTCAACTGTAAAAGTAAATAAGTACACATTCCTGAGAGCCCAGGACACATAATGGGTTCAGAACATAAAACAATCCCACAGCACAGCCAGAAACCAAGTGGTTCCTTTACAGGAAAATTCCTTTGAGCAAAAAACCTAGGCCTCATCAAAATATTTCCTAAGTTCAAAGACAAGCTAGACAGACAGGGCTGCATGCTGTAGATATGGACAACCATCACCATATTTACTTGGAAGCATTAGCCCAATATAGAAAAACTCGACCTCATCTCTCATTGTGATTTGCTATACTTATCTGGTAGGCAGATGTTCTTTGAATTAAAGTAGCTTCACAACCAGAAGATTTACCTTAAATGCCATTTCAGAGAAGGCAACTTTTAACATTCCATGTTTTATAAAAATAAAAATGATTCCTAATTCTTGCAAAATGCATTTTTAACTCCTTGACATGTCTTCACATCTATTATATCATTCCTGCCTCAGAATAACCTGGGAGGTCTTTAGGGAAGAGAAGAAAAAGATAATGTATTTACTGAGTGTCTACAATATACTATGTAACATATTTTATGTAATTTAATCCTCACTCCAATCCTTTAATATTTTTAATTTATAGATGAAGATTGAGAGAGGATAAATTGTCATTCTAGTTCAATCAGATTGGGATCCGAATCTTAGGTCACCTGGCTTCCAAATCTATGAAACTTTCCTCTAACTCTCTTGTGGCACTTCTCAGTCTCCCTAATAGGAAAATAAAGTCATGAGATAAAGAGCAAAGACACCAAGCCCCATGATTTTCTGTGCTCCCATCTGAAAAAAATGATTTTGCCTCTGAGTGGAAATCTATGGAAAACAGTTAAAAACAAGCATTTGGACTGAGGAAATAAAGAGACAAAGTCTGAGTGACAATGATAATGGAAGGGTAGACTTTACATGTTGGGTCTAACCTCCATTAAGGAAGATGAGGTAAGGACAGGCCAATCAGGCTATGTGAGTTTTCACTGGGAACCCCAACGTGAGAGAAGACTCCAGAATCACATTTATAAATGCCCCTGCTTAGTGACCTTGGGCAAGTTATTTAGTCTTTCTAGGTGTCAATTTCCTTGTCTATAAACTCTTCTTAAAATTAACTCACTAATTTAATGATAAGTACAGGACGAGTTGAGAGGGTTAGGAGACCTGGTAATTAAGAACTGTGGGTGAGCATAAGAACACACAAGAATGTGAAATCTCTGAAGCTCTCCCACCTCTGCTGTTGGAGCCTATTTCTTCCCATGTAATATTTATTTTTCTCTCTTTATTTAGGTGTCTACACTGTTCTTCATTCTTGCTAATCCCAGTCATGGATTAGAGATGTATAGCCCACCTCACCATAATATGTTCTGGCAATACACCCGACATTGGAAAATGTAGGAGAATTGGGTAACGACAGACAAGTTATTTGTCTATGTGAGCTTGAGTGACAAACCTTATCAGTGATATCTGGGTTTGATCAAGTTAACCCTGCTGAACAATAAAACTAGAAATAAATGCATTTGTCTATGATTATTGTTCCCGTTTCTTTTGTGTGTGTGTGTGTGTGTGCCCTGCCTGCCTCTGCTTAACCAATTCTTCAAGGGAAGACTAACGATTTGGCGCTCTGTTGTGACTTCTACCTGAGAAACTCAGAGATATAATGACATATAGACTTTAATTATTATATTTAAATTTATTCCAAGATCCAAGGTCATTGGCTAATACCCAAAAATTACAAAAACTGTAAAGGCTTCCCAAAAAGCACACTAAAAGTAGAAGATTAATTATAAGTGTGTGTGTGTGTGTGTGTGTGTGTGTGTGTGTATATACGTGTGTGTATACACACACACATGTATACACACACACACACACACACACACACACACACACACACACATACATCCGTAGTATACCAAAACCTAGAAAGCCCCCTCCACCAAATAACTTGATCTAGGTTGAGAAATCATTACACACACACTCTATGTTGAT
Source organism: Rhinolophus ferrumequinum (assembly GCF_004115265.2). Classification (NCBI taxonomy): domain Eukaryota; kingdom Metazoa; phylum Chordata; class Mammalia; order Chiroptera; family Rhinolophidae; genus Rhinolophus; species Rhinolophus ferrumequinum. The sequence goes on along the minus strand of NC_046294.1, from coordinate 32,724,542 downwards.
ACAAAATATTCAAACATAAAGATTCATTCCAGATTTGTGACTACCCTTCTCTGTGACCTTGGGCAAATCATATCATCTTTCTTGGTGCCAATTTCCTCACCTACAAAATTAAAAGATTGAACTAATTTTTTTTCTGAAATAGCCGATATCGCCTCAAATCTAAAAATAACTTGTTTGCTGTTACTCAACCCAATATTATTTCCAAGTAAAAATTCAACAGTTGCTTTTTTCCCCACTACTAAACAAATGATCTTTGTTATATCCATTAAGTGAAGTGAAAAGAGTACTGCAGAAAATGTATACATTTGGGATTGTGTGTGTTTCAATGATCCAAAAGGTTCTTATGCTTACTGAAATCCACAAGTGGTAGAAAAAATTTGGAAATACACACACACATACACACACACACACACACACACGTAAAACAAATACCTTCATCTCAGAGATTTATCTTCTGCAGATTTCCCAGGTCATAGCGTTTGAAGATTGAACAAAGAGCATGCTCAAGAACAGTTCTTTACATGAAAGTTTCAATTCCAGGTAATCAAGGCTTGAACTCTTAGACTTCTATATTCACATCTGTTCCAAAAGAGCAGCTCCCAGGGAGTGTAGCACTGCAGGCTGTCAGACTTGATTCTGAACAAAGAACACGGGATAATCATCCACTCTGAAGTGTGCACTTGAAAAACTATGTCTCCACTGTTGCTTTTATTTAACTCTTTATATATAATTTTTGCATGTATATTTTATACATACCCTATAAATGTTCAGTTAATTTTGTTGCTATGTTCATAACAATCCTATTTAATGCCCAATGAAGAGACCTCACTGCCCCTTTCAATAATAAAACTATGTGTGGAATTCAAGTCTCCTTTTTGCGTTATAGAAAGTCACTAGTGATCGAGTGCAGGAGAGGACACAAAACCTCTTCCCAGCCTCGTTTCCGGATCCAGCTGTGTATTTTTCAAATGAGAAGAATGAGAAATCTCTCCTTATCCTAATACAATCCACCTGTTTATAGTGGGATCTCAGGGGCATTAGAAACTGTACCTTTTTCTGCTCAAAATATTTCCAGTACTTGAATCAGCACCATTTCAAACCATGTTCTAAGCCAGTCCACCGTACTTGGATAACTGTATATACTTCCGAGGGGACTACACAGAAATCTGTTACTCATTTCAGTGTATAAATTCTGATATGCTTGTTCATTAAAAATCCATAAGCCTTATCATTACATATTGATAAACGAGAGAAACAATGCCTGATTGTCTGTAATCTACTATGACAATACAGAAAAGGAGCTTTATTAGATTGTGTTTATTGTGCAAATTAAAGATCAAACTCAGAAAAACACAGGAGTTGGAAAATCTGGGTTCAAGCATTTATTTTGCAACTGGTAGATTCACTTCCATTCACTAAGTCATTCAGTCCCCCTGGGACACTGTGCCTCAACCAGAAAAGGAAGGAAATTTGGGGATTCTAAGTATCCTCCATTCAGTCACACTAGGATTCTTCTCATCCATTGGCCTATTAAAATGACAAGTTTGGTCTTTTAGACAGTTTCCAAAGGCAAAATGAAATAAACTGAAAGATTCTTTCTAACATAAGACAAATAATAAAACTGTACACAGGATGCTACAAAGTGATATTAAAGGACACAGAGGAAATTTACTCACTCTGGTTAAATAGCAAGATAAGATGTGAAGCAAAATGCAGCAGGGGGATGGCAGTGGCTGTTAAAACCAAGACATGGGATTCTGAATGAAGGGTGGGTGACACTCTGGGACCAATGGCACTGGGGAGGGAAATGTTCAAAATATATAAGCTTTAGAGATGGTGATCTGAAGACCTTGAACAAATGAAGCAAAAGTGCACAAGTATATGTGACAGAAGAGGGTATTTATGCATTTATTAAAAAAAAAAAAAGAAAGCACTTCAAAATCTCTTTATTCTCCCCTCCTGGCTATACCCAACTTTGAGATTGTAACCTTGTCTGTCAACAAAGTATAATTCCTGAGATTGGTGGCATCTTAAGTCCAAGAAACTTCATCATAAAGTCTCTCTACCCTTGACAAAATTCATCTGTATTCAAGAGCTCATTTCTCAGGATGCTAGCCAATACATCAAATTGGAAAAATCCAGCAATTAAGATGTTTCTGCCTTAAAGATCCACATAACTCTGATGGCTCCCTAAAGGCAGAAACTCTGAGCTCTGGTGGGATTTTGTCTGAGACGCAACTTGTGCACTACTTTTGTTGGTTTTCTAGGTTGGCTTGTAATTTCTAAACAAGGTTTGATGGCTGACTCCAAACTACTTTTAATGGAGAGTGATTCCAGCAGCAGTGTTTTGAAATGAATCAAACATGAGCAGGATTCCAAAACACAGGGGTTTGGGTGGAGTTTTAATTCACATCTGGCTGTAGGGAGCCCTAGATTCATAACTAAGCCCAAATTTAAGTCTAAATTTCCTCCCAATTACTTTATCTCCACTATGTGTGATTTTCTAAATGAAGGAAAGGAAACTTTCTAAGGAAACTTTCTGTTAGGACATATTAGAAAGAAAAATGACATCATGAGTACTTAAATACAGAGAAGACATTTTAAAGCTTCATGCTATTAGACTAACCAGCTATCATCATCAGTTATAGTGCTGATAACTATAGCCTGGTCTACCAGATGGGGAATAGAATGAGGCAAATAGAAGCCTTTGTTCCACTTCCACCTCTGTTATTATCCCACTGAGCTCTTGCCTTCAAATTGAAACGTTTCAGCCTTCATTTATAAAGTTTGATTATTAAACAAATTAGTTTCTTCTAATTTCACAGAAGGTATACATAGAATACATAGATTTTTTTAAAAAACTGGATTGAAAATACAGTCATCTCTCAGTATGTACAAGGGATTGGTTCCTGGGTCTCCTGAGGATACCAAAATCTATGGATGCACAAGTCCCTTAGTCAGCTCTCAAAATTCGTGGGTTCCATATTTGTGGCTTCTGGATCCACAGATTCAACCAACCACTATTTTCCACCTGTGGTTTGTTGACTCCATGGTTGCAGAACCTGTAAATATGGAGGACCCAATGTATATAATATGCCTTTATTTTAAAAGTTACTGTAGAATAATGCATTTCAACCCAAGGAACTCACAAATCTTCACAATCACTTCTTTTGGAGACATTAAATGTCTCTTCCTGTAAAATTAAGTATACTACACATTCATAGGCGATTAACTAAGTGTAGTTTGGTTTTATTGTTTTTTAAGCAAGCTCTATCCTACTCTGGTCCAAAATTCCACAATCTATAGGAAACAAATTTTAGAAGACAAAGTAAAATTCTATTTTAACATCAGGAACAGACAAGCAGCAACTCCAAATCCTTCATAAAAATCACACCATTTCAAAAAAGTGACCATCTTATAAGCTTTCTGGGTAGTGATCAAAGGTAATCTTGTACTCTAGTAATTTCTACTTGTTGGAAAAAAATAAAGATTAGGGAGTTATAACATTGTAGTAACTGACTAGACTTAAACACAGACCTGTTGGACCCAAGCAAATATTAGTTTACTTAGCTACTTTCACATGGAGTGCATACTTCCAAGGGACCACACTTCTCTCACCCAAACCATGTGCTCATGCAGTTTGCAATCATTTATATGTATAAAAATATCTAGGAATAAATCTTACTAGTCTGTGAAGATCTCAAGATATAGATACAATATTCCTTGCTTAGATTAACTTACTTCTCTACTCTAGAACTCGAGTCATTCACATTAATTCTCCCACTGCTCTTAAGCCCAGGTTTAGCTCATGTTCCCTGTGATGGCTAAAGGGTTGTACAATAAATAGAGAAACAAAACTAAGGAAAGTGATCAGGTTTTTTTTTCTAGAAAATTATTGAATTGGACCAGACTTCCAAAACCTCCAACTACCTTTACTCCTTCCCTCATACTGTTATATTCATTCACCCTTTCATTCAATAAATGTTTATTGAGAACCTACTATGTGTTAGACACTATGATAGGCTTAAGTGGTACAACATTGCAATGACAGTTCCTTCACCTTGGGAGTTCATGGTCCAGTGTCATGCAGGGCGGCCTGCGGGGTCTCAGCTCCCACTCCCCACATAAGAACGCAGGATATGGTGAGGCCATAAAGGAACACCCACGGAGCCATAGGTAGGGGAGTCATACCACTATATTCTCACTGTCGGTTGGGTTGGAGACACAGGAAGCAGGAGCCACACGATCCCCAACCCGTCGTCTACTTGTCTCTGCCAACCAACCTCACTTGCCAGCTGCACTCCGCCGTGCTAACTGCAATCTGCTCTTGGTAGCTCAGCCACCATCTTCTTGCTTGCCCCCCTTTTGCTGCTAGTGCAGCCATAGCAGTTATATTAGTGACCAATGGCTCACTGGTTACAGCTGATGGCCAACTAGCCACAGCTGATGGCCATCCAAACACAGTTGATGGCCATTTACTACCTGAGCCAGCACCTTTCCATGTGAGGCCAAGAGCCTGGAAAGTGCACTCCTGGCTCTGTCCCCACGTCCAGTTTGGAAAAAGATGAGTAAATAGGCCAGTTGCGATTCAGGGCGATAAGTGTTATGTTGGGTCAGGCACAGGGAACTGGCATAGCAAGGCGGTCAAGAAAGTCATGCTGACAAACGCTTTCAAGCTGAGTCTTGAAGGATATATAAGTAGTCATCATCCAGAAATGAGAGTTAAGAAGATTGCTGGAGTCCTAGAAGTAGTTCAAAATATCTGAAGCATGAGAAGAAGAACAGAGAATGATATGACAGAGCTAAAATATATTTTTCAAAGGACCATTGAGACAGACCTATTCAAGGCATAGCTTTCTGAGTGTATATGGCACAGAAATAATGACAAGGCTTCAGTTTTTTTCAGCTTTGTTGAGGTATAACTGACAGATAAAATCATAAGATATGTAAAATGTACAATGTAATGATTTGATATATGTATTCATTGTGAAAGGATTCCCACCATTTAGTTAATTAGTACACCCATCCCCGCACATATTTCTTTTTTTTTTCTTTTTCTTTTTCTATTTGTGAGAACACTTAAATTTTACTCTCTTAGCTAATTTCAATTATACAATACAGTGTTATCAACTACAGTCACCATGTTATACATTAGATCTTCAGACCTTCTTCATTTTATAACTTAAAGTTTGTACCCTTTTGCAAGTGTCTCCTTATTCCAACCCCCACCCTAGCCCCCAGCAACCACCATTTTATTCTTTGTTGCTGTGAGTTTTACTTTTTAAAACTTTAATTCCACATTTGGTAGAATAATCGTATTTTGTTTAATTAAAAGTAAGCCAACTTAGTACATAGCTCAGCCTGAGATTATTCCGTGTGAACTTACAGATTTTAAATTGCTCCATGATACAGAAGGTGTGTTCATGGGTATGCAGCTTCTCCCAGACACATGTCTGAGAACCTTCTATAAGGAAGCTTCTCCCCATTCCCCCATGTCTATTTTCCATTTGCTTCCACCTTAGTATTCACCTGCAAATGCTGTGGGTCTAAAGGGAGTGTGCTCAAAAACCAACATGCAACTTTAGACTTTCATGAGACATCATCTGCTTTGGGTAAACTTTACATAAATCTTAAATCACTGCACAGTTGAAGGGTTTTCTAAATCAGTTTTTCTACTCTAGTCACAAATGTGTTTAAATTTGTTACAAAAGTGACCTTGGGACTTGGGTACTAAGGTTTATTGAGCAGTTACTGTGGACTTTTCACATTTCTGAGTATTTGACATATTAACCCCTTTGACTTTTATAACTCTATAATTACTTTTATTATCTTTTTATTACCTGTCTAACAAATAAAGAAAACAATTGGGGTACAGAAGCACTAGGCAACTTGCCCCAAACCGCACACCTGTGAACTGCAGAGTCAGAATTCAAACCTAAATAGTTTGATCCCACTACCTTCAATCTAAACTACTAAACACAGTCTCTTTAGGGTGAAGTTACAACTATTTCAGTCTCTAGTTTCCTTATGCCGAAGATACTTCACACTTTGTAAAATGATTTAGTGTTTATAAGTCATTCTCATTCTTTACTCTTCTCAGGAATTGAAACAAACCATCTGAGGTTATGTGGTCAGGCATTCATATCTGCAGTTTGGAGAAATAAATGAGTCTCAGGGGGATAACTTACCTAAGGTCTGAAGAGCCAGGATCATGCTAGGTCAACTGATTCATTTACTATTTCTAACAGGAAGTATTTTCCCGACTACACAGCATATTTTTACTGCATAAGTAAAATGAGAATAGAAATAATTCCCAAGGGCATTTTAAACCATTCCTCCTAGCCTTTTGGGGCCTCTGGTTTGCTTAAGGAGATGACTGGGTGGCAGCCCTTTGATGTAGAGAAATGCAACTCAAAATTGTAAAGAACTTTTGAGAATACAAAAGAACAAACACTATAAACGACACAAATGGGCTCCAAGATTGGGTTAATCCCACCATTTATATCCTAAATGAGAAGTCATGCTCATGAAATCAGGGAGTTAACACAACAACAAAACAGGATTTACAACAGCAGAAACAAGAGGCAGGATGGTGTGCACTGAATATATTAAATGCATACTAACCCAAGCGAGGTCGCTCAAAGTCATACCATTGTAAATGTTTGCCAGAAAATCTGGAATCAGTGGGCTTGAACCACTCCAGGCAGGGTCTCCTGTGTAATCAAATAAGGCTCAATCCTATTGGAGTAAACTGGCTCAGGTACCTGCATGAGGGAAATGTTGTTTCCTAGAAACATCGGAGTATTCCAAGAAAGTGAGTTGGCCTGGTGTGGGAGGGAATGTCTAAGGCTAGCAATCAGGGAGACTTGGCTTCCAATTTCTGCTTTAGGATTGATTTGTGATGATCTCTTATGCAAACCATTTGATCTCTCTGGGATTATTTATTTGACTATTTGGAAAACATATACTTACTCTGACAGTTTAATGTGAGAGTCATGTGAAAAAGCAGGTATGAACGATACTAAAAAGCAAAAATTAGAGCTATGCATGAATGGAGCTAAGTGATATAAGCAATAAAAGGAATTGCCTCTAGATGGACCAACATATGGTGTACGAGATCTGACAATTAAGAGCACAAACTCATCCTAGAAAAAGTGCTACATACCTCACTGCTGAATATCACTACAGTCACCTTGAAGTGCTCTCCTTGGGAAGCTATGCACTGATGCCAGTGCCTAGTCCACCCTTCAAAGTAATTTTGGAACTCTTCTGGAATGACCATCAGAGCTGTCGTCGTATTACCCTTGATGTCCTGAATGTCATAAAAATGTCTTCCTTTCAATATTTCCTTTACCTTCGGGTAAAGAAAGAAGTCACTGGGGGGCAGAGCAGATGAGTAAGGAGGGTGTTCCAATACAGTTATTTGTTTACTGGCTAAAAACTCCCTCATAGACAGTGCCGTGTGAGCTGGCAAAAAGTTCAGGTCGTCTAACTTTTTCATGCAGCCTTTTCACCACTTCCAAATAGTAAACTTGCTAACAGTTTGTCCATTTGGTACAAATTCATAATGAATAATCCCTCTGATATCAAAAAAGGTGAGCAATATCGTTGCAACAAGTTCGTGAACTTAATTGTCGGACCTCACATGTCTGGGAAAAACCATTCACCAACAGTATATATACATATATAATGTGACACGCACTATGTCAGGCACTTCTCACAGTTTCCTGATAGTTTATCGTTATCATTTTACTAATGAGAAAATTCAATCTCCAACAGGTTCAATATCTCTCTCAAGAGCATACAGCTAGTGAATTGCAGCACAGGAATTCAAATCTAGGTGTGGCTACCACAAAAGCCAATTGCAAAGACAGATAAAAGATACTGGAAGATTCCAGTGTCTTGATAGACATGGATAAAAAGCTTTCAAGGAAGAAAGAATTTGATGTTTGAGGTCTGAGGAGGTCACTTTTAAGTTATCTGTTTAGCTGAGACCTTTTAAGTTACAATTTCCATGTGTGCGGTGCTGATACAGAATTTATATTTCAAGGCAGCTGAGGCCATCCATTCATTCTCTAAATAATTTGCTTCTGTGCTTCCACAGTGAGAAGCTATGTTCCCTACAGCCCACCTTCTTTATTATAATAGAGACCTCGAGAAAAGATGAAATGAGTGGAGCATGGTGAATTTGGGATCATTCATAGGACAGTCATCTCAAAGAACTTGTACAGTGGAAAGAGGATGTGTTATGCACCCCAGGCATTTTTTTCTTCTCTCCCTCCTCTATCATCATCATCATCACATGAAAGCTGGAAAACCCTCTCTTACTTTGAGCAATTAAGTCAGTTAGCCTTTCTCACTGCAGTTCCTCCATATGTAAAATATGACAGTTGACTCAAGCTATCTCTTAGGTGCTCCCATCTCTAAGTTTTGAGAATTGTCAGATTATAATGAGCTTCCTCTGTACAAAACAGAGGGAAACGAATATGACATAAATCAATCCCTGCCCTCGAGGTGCTTAGAAACTACAGGGTTTCTCGAAAAGCTGGTATTCACAACAAAAAATAATTGACAAAATAGCACTAAGAAATACTGAAATATCATTATACATAATGGTCAATAATATTTATTTTGCAAAAGATCAATTGGACTATTTGCCTCTTTTTGTTATCAGACTACCCTTTATTCCCCATTTCTACTTCACCTACTCCTTCGTTTACACTTTCCAAAATCATATTCATGATTCTAAGCCCAAGCCTCAAAAGGCCTTCCATCAAAAATTCTGCTTTCCTCAGCTACAGAGGATCTTACTCTCCTTTAAATTCTACTTTTTATTTCCTGATTTGCCTGTATAACATCATAGCTGGGAGGCACCTGAGATGCATTGTGTTGAGGTGTGGGGGTACTAGCAGACTTCCTTAAACCTTCATTTCCTCTCCAGGAAAGTAGGTCTGATAATAGTCTCTTCCTCACAGAGCTGTTGTGCAGATTAAACTAAGAAACAGGTGAACGTGCTTAGCAGAGATTCGATGACTGTGTCTGAATCCTCCCTTGGTAATCTTTACACAGCTTTCTAGACCAGTAATGTGTGTATCCATTCTATCTTCTCTGGGAGACAGTAAAATCTGAGGACAGAAATTCTTCTCTCATTCATCTCCATGCATTTTCCTCCCAGCCCCCATCCCTGCCACCAACCCCGTACCTAGCACGGATTCTCTTTGTTTATGCGTAAATTTTATCAAATTGGTGCCAGCCTGTCCAAACTGTCTCCTGAAGCCTGTTAAGAATGCTCAGCAATGTATACGTCCACACTAACAGTGACAGTGTGGAAACCTCTCTCCTGTCTTCTGTCTGCTTCCCAGCCTTCACTCCTCCCTCCACGGCTTTGGACAGACGGCTGCCATGAGAATCATTTGACCATAAGAAAATCATCCATTTTCCTGATGAAAATCCATGTCGTTAAACATGCAGCCTTCGGCAAGAAGAGAAAGAGAAAGCCTTCCTGCAATGCACCTGGCCAGTTTATGCAGTCTGCCTTGGTGAGGACAGACTCTCCCCTAACCCTGGAAGCAAATGGGCAGAAGCCCTGCATTATGAAGTATGATTGCTCACCATTGCACTGTCTCTAGCTGACACCCCAGTTCCTGTTATTGAAGGTCACCCAAGTATTGAGACTTCCAGAGACAGAATGAGTCACCTTTGTCTCTCTATTCTCCTTCCTGGCCACAGTGGTTTCCAACCTAACCCTTTTCTATTTCATTTGTCCCCTTCACAACTTCCTAAGGATTTGGCAGTTTTCCACTGTGTCCAAATTACCAGGCTGTAAATAACCCGCTGAGAAATACAAAATGTGTTTACAGGACTTCTGACGACTCCTCATCTAAATCATAAATATGAAATGTTTTTCGACATTCCTCAGAAAACACTCCATCTCCCAGATTCAATTGATGGCACAAATTTACTCCCCACAAGACAGCACCGAATTCTCAACTTTGCAATTTTCAGTCAAGCTCGTGCATGCAGCTGTATCATGCTAACAAAAGTAGAGCATTATTAAGTCACATACCCTGAGTGCCCATGTCTTAAAATGATTATTTCTAAGCTGTAAGAAATTGGTCGTGTCTGAGCCTCATAAACAGCTAAGTGCTGGAATGTAAAGTACAGCATAGGGAATACAGTCAATAATATTCTAATAGCTATGTAAGGTGTCAGGCGGGTACTGGACTTATGGGGGGATCACTTAGTTATATAAATGTCTAACCATTATATAACTAAAACTAATATGATATTTAATGTCAATTGTAACTGAAAAATAAAAAGATAAAAAAGTTAAAAACAAATAAACAGTTAAGGTGGCAGTGTCTGAGATTCTGACGTTAAAGAATTTCTGCTGCCGCAACCACAGTACAAGCAGGAAGCATAGATTGTGGATAAGATCACAGATTTAAAATCAGACATATTTCTGTTCTGCTACCTATATAACACAGCACTTGGGAAGTACATTTTTATAAGCCTCAGTTTCCTCATAAAAATAAAATAGCAAACAATACCAAGACTACTGAATAGAATTATTTGTGACACTACAGTGAGGTAATGTACATAAATCACTTAGCCTAGTACTTGGCATGTATTAGGCACTCAACTAAAGGTGCCAATTAAAAAAAAAAACCCAGAAAATAAAAAAGCAGAAAAAACTCCTATCTATTACAAGATAGAAATATTAAAGCCAAAATGATTACCGAGCCCTCAGAAATATTTTCCTATTCTTGGTCGGTGGAGCTACTTGGACTTGGAGCAAAATTTAGAAAGATTTGATTTCACCCCCAAAATTCTCCATCCTGTCTTCATTTTTTTTTTTTCCCCCTCCTTCTACTAGGTGCTATGATCAAGCCAGGATTAACTGGCGTTTTCTTAGGAATCTTGCTTTAGGCGTCTAGGACTGATTGTGTAAGATAATTGTTTTGGTGTCAGTCTCTCCTACTGGAAGGTAAGCTCTCAAGGGCAGGACCTACGTCTTTCCTTTATCTTCATTACCTATTTGTGTTCAACAAGAGAAGGCCACAGACTGTTAATATCAGGCCCACTGCCGGCTTACACCTCCTCCGGGACTGCGCTTTTCTTTCTGGATGTGTTAGGTACTATTTATCTCACATGGAAGTTGACTTGAGGTGCTTGGCATCCTTCTATGTGCTTTCTTTATTTACATGCTTTGTTTCACGTAATCTTCACAACTGTTTGTGAGGTAGACATTCCTATTATTCTAATAGTACAGACAAGAGAACTGATGCTTAGCGGGGTTAATTAAACCTACCAAAGTTCATTCGTTAGATGACTGAGCCTGGATCCCAAACCAGACCTTACTGACTATAAAGCCCACTGATCAACTAAATACCCATTTACCACAGGTATTGACTGCTATAACGAGGCTGAACCATCCCAGTGATGGGTTGCTGATGGGTTATGTCATTATATCTCAAGTTTTTGTAGGTCTCTTATCCCAAATAAGACCACCTGACTCCCCTTGAAAGTTGGAGAGCTCAAAACTATTTACTTTTACTATTACAACCATCTCTTATGGCCAGAGATTCACAGGGCAAACCTGACACTTTTATTCTTTTTTTTTTTTACATATGTGTATATTTTTATTAGTTTCAGGTGTATAAAATAACATAGTGACTAGTCATTTATATACCACACAAAATAATAACCCCAATAAGTCGATTACCCATCTGACACTGTACATAGTTATTACAGTATTGACTATATTCCCTATGCTGTACTGTATATCTCCGTGACTATTTTTTTTTAAATTATAGTTGACATACAATATCGTTCTATATCGGTTTCAGGTGTACAGCCTAGTGGTTTGGTACATTTATTCTCAGAGATCAACTCCCAGCATTACAATGTGTAGTCTCAGTGTACTTTGCCCTGTATGGGGCCTCCTGATGTGTGACAAGTCATGCTCCCCACGTCACACATCCTCACTGGTCAGAGGTGTCCAGTGATGGGCACCCTTTGCAAAATGTTGGTGCACTATTTATTTCTCCATTTTTCTGTGGCTTTCCTAAAAGAAGATATTGAAGTGTGGGACATGAGCATGCCAGCTTAGAAATGGGACAAACAAATTTCAGTAGATAGGAACATATGACCTTAGCTGGAGGGGCGGTGGGGCGGCGGTGGTAAATGCCAGCTGTCACCTAGAATATATCCAGGGGCCCTCACTTCCTACAATATTCCCTTCCAACTTTGAGATTCTAAGAGATCTCTAGAGATGGATCTAAGACTGTTGCACTTAGTTCTGCCACAAGCCAAGTTTATGTTAATGCTCAGATGAAAACACATGGAGCAGGTTTAACCTATTTTTAGGTAACCCAGAAATCAGAGGTAGTGGGGCCCCAAGAAAAGTTTTGAGGATGGTGGAGTCAAGAGGATCTTTTCTGGAATTTGTACTTGGAAACCCAGAATGCCTCCCTAACAAAAGCGGATTCTGTTCCCTCTGTCTCTCTTCTTCCCAAACCCTCTGTCAGTGCACATCTATCCTAAAATGAGCCTCGTTCATAGATTCTCTTAACATTGGGAGCGAATTTCTCAGACGGTTTCCTTCTAACCTTTTTGGTTGTTTCTAATCCTATTAGCAAGCTCCTATCAGAGAACATGAATGCAGTTATATCTGATACCATTTTTTGCCAATACCCTACAAAATGCAGCAGCTTAGTAGTGACTTTTATGTCATGGGGTTTTAGCAAAATTGAATGCTAATGAGATGTGATTGGGAGGAAAATTATAGCAATAGGGTGCTTGCCTTCTACAATTGCAGCAGAGGTTTCGTTTGGAGTGGGGGTACCAGGATTTCTTTTACTTAACAGTGATTTCTGAGGCACAGACAGGTACTGTGTATTTATAATTATGCAGCAGATGATTAAGTGGCTTTCACTGGTGGACTGTCAAACAGCCTTGCAAACCATAGAGACAGTCAAGGAAAGCAGCAGGAATATTACAGTTGCATTGTCTCATCTGAAGCCTCATTTGTTACGCCTCCCCCCCACTATCAACAACTAAAGGAGTAGAAAGAGATACAGGATCATACCAATGATGGTGGGCTTATCTAAAATAAACTTATTAAATGAGACAGATTCTTTATTAACTAGTCAGGAGCCAAATGATTAAATGGCTTTTCTTACCATTGAATTCCAAACAGAAATCAATGTACATTATACTGCTGCAGAAGCTGAGATTGCAAAACACCCAAGGACAGCATAAAGACTGTGATTTACTGAAATATTTCATCACTGTAATGGTCAAGAGATGGAGCGCAGTTTGTTCATGGAGCATAATTTACATCTTGTTAATTTTTGATGTGTTAAAAAATGGTACTTGCATAGACTCCCCAGTTGTAATATTCCTGTTGCAAAATCATGTGTTCAACTGAAAAGAATTGTCTCTAAATTCCGAGCATTTTTAAGAAGGAGAAGCTGCTTTATGGAGACTTAATATTTTGTCACGCAGCTGTAGGTGCTCCTCAGAGAGTTTGGCGTGGTTTCTGACAAATCCCATAACCAGGGGTTGTTAAACGCAGGGCAGGGTATTCTCTGTGCCAGCACATAGCACTAAAGGGGCAGAGAAGAGACTGTTGCTTATACTCTTGCATAATTAGATGACTCAATTGTTCTTGCATGCAAACTTTCTCTAACCTCAATAGCATTTGCGAATTTATACGAGTACTTATACTTCCAATCTAAAATTTAGAGAAAGATATAAAATGTTAAAGGAGAAAAAATTTACACTATAGTAGTTAACACCTGAAGGATTTCCTTCTCTTTGATTATCAGGAAGTGTCAAGTTATTTAAATACTTGTGAAACGTCTTCTTCTAAAATGAATTTGAAGTGGCTTGCAATAAAAGCCATGTATAATCAAAGTTCTAGTTCTCTATTGCTATGTATCAAACTACCCCGAGACTTAATAGTATAAAATAACTTAAGAGCATAATTTTATTCTACACACAATTCTATGTGTCAGGATCTTGGGAATAAGATCCTGACACATCAACTGGGATCTCCAATGGGGCGGCTTGAACACCCTAAATTGCTGGGGCCATATGTCTGGAGCCTCAGGTTGTTTGGGATTTCCTTGGGCTTTCTCCATGCCACTCCAACTAGTAATGGAACGTGCAAGGTGATTTCTTCAAACATGTCTGGCACTGCTGGAATGCCTGAAACAGCTGAGGCTGGCTGGGACTCTCTGTGTCTTCATGGATTCTCCCCAGGCAGCTTCCTCATGTCATAGCAGTCTTTGAGCAGTTGGACTTCTTACATGGCAGCCAGCTTTCCTTTGTGATCCAAGAGGCTTGGGCAGAAACTGGAATGTTCTTGAGAATGACTTAATCTCAAAAGTCCTATAACATGACCTCCATCACATTCTAGTGGTCAAAGAAGTCACTAGTCCGGCCTTGATTCAAGGGGAGAGGAATTAGACAATACTTCTTCATGAAAGGAGTACTACAGAGTATGTAGCCAACTTAACGCATACCATAAGGCATATGGGAATTAGGATGACCATTTTAAAATGAGAAAAGCTGCACAATTGAGTGAACAAGTAATTATACTAGAAAACTAGGCTAACATCACCTTCTGCTATGAGAATAGAATTTAACCCTGAGCTTCCTAGTGATGGAGGCAATAAAGGAAGGAAACAACCAGCATTGTAGTATTCATTAGCTATTTCAAAAATTCATGCTAGATTCTTTTTCCATTATTTCCCAAAGAATAAAACAGTAATCAACAAAGACAGACCATGAAATGTGACTTTTACATAGTTTCTTTCTACGTAATCCTCCTTTTCTGCTTCAATAACCCAGTTCACCCCTGAGGTGGTAGTAATTCTGGACGGCAAATTAGCTGCTTAGAATGGAGCCTGAGGTTAAGGCTAAAAGAAGAAAAATGAGGGTGAGCTGAGACAAACACAAAGAAAAGGAAAAAACAAAGAAGAGCCGATGGGGGGAGAGAGAGAAATTAGATGTATAGGACTTTGTCTTGTTATGACTTCTGAAGAGTTCCATGGGTCACAAACTCAAATGCCTGTAAGGTCTGGCAGGTACCTAAAATATCGAAAACATGGTGAAACGTATGAAAACAGAAAGAAGTGATGCCTCTGTCAAATGGAAAGTGCACGCCCTGTCGAAAAGCATCAAATTATTTTTGATTAAGTTGATTATATGCACTGCACTGCCAAACATATCCATGTCTGTGACTGACTCAGGCTGCTACTGATGGCCAGTTTTCATCTCTTGACTTTGCTTCCATGGAGAAATTCTGAGCTCTCAGGAGGAAATATCAGAAAGCTATATTCCCTAGTTCCCTCCCAGCATAGAGACCCTACAGGATGACATTGAAGGACTGATGACAGCTATTCTCAGAACTGTAGGAAACTCTCTCAGTCCCCAGTTTCCTAAGATCTAGGACCTATCACTTCCTGAAATAGTTACTGGAGAAGAAATGAGAGGAGAGATTTTTAATGCTCATAAGGGAAAAAATAATGAACTAAAGGAGGTGAGTACCAAATACCAACTCTTGCTGAAGTCTTTTAAAGTCTTACACTTGAGAAATGCATCAGTGTATTCTGTGAGGCAAGCTGCTACTTACTACGCCTTTACCTCTGACTGCTCTTTTTAGACATCTAATGTGCTCAAGGCCAAAAAAGGACTCTAATGTGTTCTTTACTTTAGAAAGATAGGCAATGTGAGTGTTCCTCAAATTATGACCAAGAGTTCTTCTCTTCTTTCTCTTTTTTTTAATGGTCTGCCATTAAAACCAGCAAATACCCAGAAAAGTTGCACTTTTCATTTTTTAATCAAACATATTTTCTGAAATTATGAATAGAATTACCATATGACTCAGCAATCCCTCTCCTGGGTATCTACCCCAAAAATCTGAAAATATTTATACATAAAGACAAGTGTGCTCCAAAGTTCATTGCAGCTTTATTTACGATAGCCAAGACATGGAAACTACCAAAATTTCTTACTATTCGGCGTTAAGAAAAGAATAGGACCATTTGTGACAACATGGATGGATCTTGAAATTGTAATGCTAAGCAAAATAAGTCAGACAGAAAAAACAGAGGACCATATGATTTCACTGGTTTCACTATGATTTCAATTCCTTTCCCCTTGAAAAGAACAAGACCAACAAATGAGAAACAAAAACTCATAGACACAGACAATAGTTTAGTGGTTACCAGAGGGTAAGGGGGGTGGGGGGTGGGAGACGAGGGTAAAGGGGATCAAATATATGGTGATGGAAGGAGAACTGACTCTGGGTGGTGAACACACAATGGGATTTATAGATGATGTAATACAGAATTGTACACCTGAAATCTATATAACTGTACTAACAATTGTCACCTCAATAAACTTTAATTTAAAAAAAAAATTTTTTTCTGTAAAAAGTTGAATTCTTAATAATAATAATAATAATAATAATAATAATAATAATAATAAAACATTCTACACTCTATAGTTGTGGTTTCTCCCTTTTTAAAATTATGTGGGGCCGGCCCCGTGGCTCAGAAGGTTGGAGCTCCGTGCTCCTAACTCCGAAGGCTGCCGGTTCAATTCCCACATGGGCCAGTGGGCTCTCAACCACAAGGTTGCCAGTTTGATTCCTCGAGTCCGGCAAATGATGGTGGGCAGTGCCCCCTGCAACTAAGATTGAACACGGCACCTTGAGCTGAGCTGCTGCTGAGCTCCCAGATGGCTCAGTTGGTTGGAGCGCATCCTCTCAACCACAAGGTTGCCAGTTCGACTCCTGCAAGTGATGGTGGGCTGTGCCCGCTGCAACTGGCAACGGCAACTGGACCTGGAGCTGAGCTGCGCCTGCCACAACTAAGACTGAAAGGACAACAACTTGACTTGGAAAAAAATCCTGGAAGTACACACGGTTCCCCAATAAAGTCCTGTTCCCTTTCCCCAATAAAATCTTTAAAAAAAAAATTTAAAAAAAATGTGTGAGTGGAGACTGATAGCTTTCCCATTATCTGAAGTCCGCTTAGACTAGTATCTTTTATTATCATTTTCAGCTGAGCATATGGCTACCCAATTTCTCTTTTGCTACTCTCTTCAAATTAATCACCCTATCTTTTCCAGTTGTGCGGGAGTCAAGTCTGAGTACTCCTTATACCTCTGCCTCCATGGCTCTCCCTTCACTGTGGCATGCCACCATGCAGTGTGCTCTTTCCATTAAAATGTGTCACATTCATTTACGTCCCAAATGGATTTTTTCACAAGTTGATGAATAGTAATAGACAATAATACAAGAAGAATATCCTGTCTTCCAGAATAAGAGAACTGCCATTCAGTGTGGATCCTTTGATACACTAATGGTGAACCTTTCGGATATCACTCAGGCCCAATGCATTTGGGAAAGAGTCCACACACAGCTAGTGGATCATTTTGAGACACGTAACTCAAATGTCACTAGGTGTTAGCCCTTGCTGAGACACAAAAAGCTCAGTTGAGTTTCACAAATGATGTAGATTCTCACTAATTTGGGTCCTTAATGTTTTCTTTGGTGGCCAGTTTGTTCTGACTCATTGATTGGAGAAAATTAGATGAGATATAAGAAATAGGAATTGTTACTCCCTTTAGATTGGGGTTGATGATCATAAATAATGAAGTGAACTTTCTTGTAAAATGGCCCTGATCTTCTCCATTCATCTATTTGCCCATAAGCTACTTGTACTCTGTGGGGGGTGAGGGGATCTTAGTTTCTCCCTATTAACATGTTGTATCACTCAGTCTTAATTGCAGACATAGATTTTTGTAGACTAATGTAACAGAACAAGCACTATCATGATAAAATGAGTTTTATGAGAAAGGGAAGAATTCCTTTTATTTTAGAACAAAGAAAATGTATTACAAATGAGAGCGTTCCAAACCCTTTGGTTTCATGAATATTCCATCTTCGTGATAATGGACAGTTATGCTCTTATGAACTTCTAAGAATCAGCTAACTTTGGTCAGAGCTGGAGTTATTAAAGGTAAAGAACAGAAGAAAGATTCTCCTTCTGCGTGGGCATTTTCAAAGTGGAATTACAGTAAGCTTTCTCATCAGCCCTTAAACTGACATTCACAGTAATGGAATTTATCATCATTCACTCCCTGCCACAAAGAACCTGGTATTAAAAGGACCTGTCCTTCATTGTTAAGTACTGCACAATTTTCCCCCTTCAAGATCTTATGTGATGATCCTGCTGGTCCTATTGATATCAGTTTTCTTTTAATGGAAATTTTTTTTTTCCTCTGGTAGGGTAGATGTTGAGGAAAATTTGCCTTCATTGGTTGATGTGAGCTTTTGTCTATTAGCTTTTATATGTTCCTGTATGTGAGGTGATTTCTGTGCTGTGGTCAGGGGGTGAGTAAAGTCTTCCTTTGGTCTCACTCTACCGAGCAGGGGAGACATGAAATGAGGTTGCTGTTCTATTTGGTCTCATTCTCTCGAGTAGGGGAGATGTGAGATACAGCTACTGTTCTGCCTGTGCTGTGAGGTGATAATTAACTTAGGGTTAAAGAAATTCTTGATCAGGGGTTGAGAGAATTCCCTCTTTGTTCTGTCTGTTTCGCCCACATCAGCAGATGAAGTGAAGAAGTAGCTAAGTTATATCAGGACGACATGAAAGGCACGTTGCCAGGCTTTGGAAGACCTTGGGCTGATGGTCCCAAGCAAGAACAGTAGATATTGCTTATCCGGAATAATTGGCCCTTTGGCCGGATGGGCAACATTCATATCAGTAACTGCCAGACCCTCCCAGAACTGGCCATTCCCGGAGCAGGAGGCAGGAACAAAAAAACTTGGCTCTAAGATACATCTGAGAAAATATATAAGACAGACCTAAGTTGACAGTGTAATTATTATTATTTTGTCATTTGGTCATTTGTCATTGGTAATTTTTCATCAGTCTGACGTTTTGAAAACTTCCAGCAACATGCAGCTTACAACACCAGGGAATGTCCTGACTTCCAGTCGCGAACCTGGTGAGGGCTGGCTGGTTCCCGGCCTCTCCAGTGTTGTTCCCCAAGGTTTGCCTTCTTGAGAACTTGTTAACATCTAGAAAACTCATATGCAGCTTGCAGCTTACCACATCAGAAGACGCCTTGAGTTCTAACAACAACAACAACAACAACAACAACAATAACGCCAACAGCAACAGTCTTGGGAACTAACAAGCAGCGTGTGGGAGACGCCTGAGGTTCTCAGCTACAGACCTGGCAAGGTTTTGATTTATGACTTTTCCAGTGCTGTTCTCCCCTGGTTTGGTGAGCTTTTGACATTTACTGTAATAGTTACTATCCTACAGAGCTTACTGCTCCTTTGGGTATTCCTTACTGATGTAATTTGTGTATTTAGCCAAGTGATTTTTGATCAATAGTAAACATATGTTGGGATCTCTTAAACTTATATGTATGTGTACTCCTTTGACATGGCATTGGTATCAATATATATAGTTTAGTCTTAACCACCTTTACTTTCTGACATTAATATATTTTATTGATTGCCTTTGTCTTTTGCTATTCCATATTGATAAATAAATTAATTAGATATTTAATTAATTAATTAGCCCCATTCTAGCCTGTGTCCCCTCTCTTCTTTTCCCCGCTCTTCATTACACTCTGTAATTCATTTTAAAGTCACCCCAGCATATACCCAAAGAGGTATATGGGTGACACTTATGGGTGACCAGACAGATAGAATGCACCAAATTAGAGATGCTTTTTAGTGAAGATCCCAGGTGTGAATAAATACAGGGGACTATGAAGGATTGTGTGCTTTAGGGAAACATGAGATTATATATGGTCATTTAAAACTGAATCTTAATGAGTTCTCAGGAATCACCAAAGCCATCCATCCTCTATGGGTGAAAGAGACAAGCCAGGGTACATGTTAAGACAGTATTGACAAAGAGACAAAGGCTACTACTGGTGTATCAGGTTGCCACTTAAAGAAGGAAATGGAATCCCCCCGCTGCCCATTGTAATTATAAGACCATGGTAGGTATTCATAAAGCTATACAATTTCTCTTTTTTTAAATTTTTATTACCACCCTGGATATTTCCCTGAACCAGGAAACTTGTTAAAGGAACCGGACTTGAGGAACCTACATCTTCTTACAGTTAGATTTGGGAGGATTAGATCTCCAAAGAGCAGAGTGATGGTGGCCACTGAAAGAAGGAGAATGAGAACATAAACAAATTGAGTCCCTTGGGATCATAAAGAAGAGGTAGTGGGATTGAGCAACCGTCCAAGAGGTTTGGCACCCACAAAGTCATTGCGGATTTCCTGCTTTCATGTAATAACTCCCCAATGTAACTGCAAGGACTGTGTCAATTTTAATTTTTTTTAAAAAAAGACCAATAGAAGATTAACATTACAGAATTGATATTTTATATGATTAATTAAATACTATTCTATCCTTTAAGCCCACGGTCTCAAAGCATTGGTCTCACAAGAAAAGAGTGAATGAGATGTCATTTGTATCTATTATTTTTTAAATATCTATTTTGCAAAGTTTTAAAAGTGAGGCATAGTTTTGGGAGGGGAAAATGCTTTCTTTTAATTGCTTTATTTTTATGATTCTGCTCATAAACAAAAATTTATTTGAGAGGACTGAACATAAAATGATTACAAATTTAAAAAGCTTTATTTGAAAGGAGACATTGATTAGCCCTGCAGTTTCCTTTTTGTATATAACCCAAAGATGACAAGGCTCTGAAACCCACTTGATGAGAATAGACTCAAAGTAGCAAAGAATAGTCACTGATAGTGCAAATCTAGTTCAGCAGGAGAATCACACAATTGTGGATTTATTAATCCTAGGAGAAGAGCAAACATAGCCATTATGAGAAGAAGAGGATAGAAAAAGATAAAGGGAGGAAGAGAGAAAAAAAATTGAAAAAAACATTGAAACTCAACCACATAATTACTATGTATCAGATGAACCAATATCATGGCTAGATTTATTACAACATGAAAAAAATATACCTTCCTAGTAATTTTTGTGGTACTTAATCTTCTATCATTAAAATAATTTTACTTGCACTCTCTCTTAACCTGCTTGTAGTTGTATAATATGGTAAAACCATTCTGAAGGACATTTGACAATATTTAATGAAAACCTTAAAACGCAACAAATTCCGTTCGTTTTAGGAATTTCTTCCCTTAAAAATATGCATATCACATAAGCATATAAAAAGATAAAATGAATAAATGGAAATGACCTGAAGTTCTGATACTAGGAAATTGGCTTTGTAAACTATAAAATATCTGCTACGGGAGAGCCCCTCAGTATAGAAGTTTTAAGTCTCCTTTTCCCTAGTTTCTTAGCTTCTTAGCCCCTGGTCTGAATCACTCTTAATCACTCACTTAATCAGATTCTTAGTCCTAAACTAAAGATTGCTCCTAGCCTAAATCACAAAATGTTTCTCACCCCCGCTTTAGATAACCACTTAAAAGCTTGTTAACTGTAGTCATTGTAGTCCAGCATTCTCCCAGACCACTCCAGACCTAACTCAGATAAACAAACACCATCCCAGAGACCAAATGGGTTTTAACACTCAGCAGGCCAGTCCATACCTAACCCCTGGGTGAGATTAAGATAATTGGGCTTCAAGTCCTACTCCTGGAGCCAGAGCTTTTAATTTATCAACTAACGTCTGTCTGTCCCCATCTAGGGGCTATCAGGATAGGAATTATGTCCCGGCGAGGCTCCCAGTGCACCCTGACCAAGGAAGAAGAGAACTCTTTTGTCATGCAGGGTGTCATGCGGGGTCTCTGGTCCCACTCCCCACATAAGAAAGCAGGACATGGTGAGGCCAAAAAGGAACACCCACGGAGCCATAGATAGGGGAGTCATACCATTATAGTCTTGCTGGCAGCTGGGTTGGAGACACAGGAAGCGGGAGCCACACGATCCACAACCCGCTGTCCATTTCTCTGCCAATCAACCCCACTTGCTAACTGCAATCTGCCTCTCTGCAATCCACAATCCATACTCTGCCTCTTGCTAGCTCAGCCACCATCTTTTTGCTAGCCCCCATTTTCTGCTAGCGTAGCCACAGCAGTTATATTAGTGGCCAATGGCTCACTGGTTATAGCTGACGGCCAACTAGCCACAGCTGATGGTCATCCAATCACAGTTGATGGCCATTTACTACCTTTCCACGTGAGGCCGAGAGCTTGGAAACTGCACTCCTGGCTCTGTCCCCACACCATCCCAGAGAAAAAAAAACGATATAACTTAGGCTTCTGTGAGCCCCTGGCTCTTGAGCATTGAGCTCTGAGCCTCCTGAGCCTTGTTTTTGCTTGGGGCCGCTCCAAACCCCTTGGAGGGTATTTTCTCTCCTAATAATGCCATCTTGGGCTTCTCGAGCATTGAGCTTTGAGCCCCTCTTTTGAGACTTGGTTTTGCGTGGGGCCCACTCCAAACCCTTTGGAGTGTAATTTCTCTCTTAATAATAATGCCATCTTGAGCCCTGAGCCTTGAACTCTTTTTCTTAGTGCTCGGCCCGCACCTAATTCTTTGGAGTGTACTTTCTCTTCTAATACACTTTTTCACCACTTTACTTCTGTGTCTCATTCAATTCTTTGCTCAATGTACCCAGAACCTGGATACCGTGTAGAGGAGGGCCAATCCTCGGGTAACATAGCGGCTAACGTTCCCAGTTTTCCTCCCCGAAGCCCGGGTTCAATCCCAAGTGTGGGAAGCTAGCCTAGACTCTGCCCAGAGTCTTCCACGTTCAACACCTGGTGTGAGAGCCAAACACGGACTTCTCACCGAGAAAGGCCCCTTTTCCTGTAACATATCTACAGAATTGTAGCCATTTAATGTAGGCTATAGGAGATTATTTAATTATATGGGAATAGCCACAATAAATTGAATAAATGATATAGCCATTCCATAGAACTAGAGTTCTATAAAAAACATGAAGAGTCCAGAAATTGTATAGTAGTACACGGGAAGGAAGAAATACAACTGTGCTGAAGAAGGAAGCCTGAAACTATTGATTGTGTGTTGCATTGATTTCTAACAGGTCACTTGCTCAAAAGCAGACCAGAGGAATGAAAATGTGTTAGGTTTTGATTTTTTCATTCATTTACTTATTCATCTATTCATTTTACCATCATTTCTTAAATGCCTACCCCATGCTGAGCCCTGGGCTAGGTACTGAAGTATGACTTCTGAGAGATGAGATTGGACACACATACTGAAAATGGCTCAAGAAGAGCCTTTGCATTGTCATGCCTTGCACAAGGTTCTCTGTTACGTTGCAGGCATGGGAAGTGACTGGTGAATCTGGAGCAGGGAAATGACAAAGTTAGACTGTAACATTAGACTATTTGGGCAGCAGAGGGAAGGTGGACCACAGGAGGACAGTACTAAAATAAAGATTTGGTGATTAGTTTTTTGGGGTAGTCCAGTGAGAGCAAAGGCGAGTCTGAATCAAGGCAGTTGCCCAGAAAACGGAGACAAGGAGACAGATAGAAAAAATGTTTGTGAATTAAAATTGAACATGGAGACTGAATTTGTATACAAGGAGCTGAAGGAATGGACATTAATTTAGATAAGTTCCAGTTTGGGCTTTGATAGAGAATGGTGACATTTAGCAAAAGAAAGTTGAATAAGACTATGGCTTTTTATACATTTTCAGTGTGGTGAGATATATAAATATATTTATATGCTCCCATGACAAAACTTATTTTTTATATATAATATATATTATATATATTATATATACTTGATAAAGTTCCTATGACAAAACTTATTTTATACAAAATATATAATATATATAATAATAATACATAAATATACAATATAAATATAATATATAATATATAGTATATATTTTATATTTAAAATAAGTTTTGTCATATGAACTTTATCAATAGTGATAAGCTGGTTCCAATCCTCTGCCCTGGACTCTTTTTGGTGTTCACTACACTGTCTATGGTTTCCTTTAATAAAGTGAGACATTTGAAGTTTGAGAAACATTAAAGTTTGAAATTCTGTATTTTCTGATGGAACTGTAAATGTTGATAATAAAAATGAAAATTTGTGGAGTACTGACAATGTGCCTCGCTCTGGGCTAAGAATTTTACACACACTACCTCATCCACTTACCACAGCAACATTATTAGGTAGGCATCTTCACATCATAGATGACAAAATGAAGCTTTGACAGATTGCCACTTGCCCACAATTACACAATTAGCAAGTGTTACCGCCGGAATTCAAACCAAGTTATCCAGCTTTTTTACCTGTATGCCCTGAAGCATGTCAATTACTGCCTGAAAATGCAGACTTATCAGAAACAACGTCTTTCTGAAAACGTTACAGAGGAGCTTCGGAGATCTGAGTGGCAGCGTGGTGTCACTTCCTGAGTGACAGGAAGACAACTGGACTGAGGATTAGAGTCTAAATTCCTGGGGTGAACTGGGCGACTACTTACCGTGTGACCTTGACCAAGCCACTTAACAGTTCTGGGCTTCATTTTCTTGATTTGAAAAATGAGCAAATTGAATTAGAAGTCACTTCCAAGATGTTATTTATATTTGTGACATAAGAAATTTGGAATTTCTTTATTCATTCACATGGGTAAGATTTCAAAGCATGAATTGGCTCTCTATATAAATGAAATTTGCTGATTTCAGAAATGGAAATGCTATGCTTTGGGGGCGTAGGAAGGAAAGAGAACGGCCTCTGCTACTCCGTGTCTTTGTGAATTGGTTAATTCCCATTAAGTACTTAGATGTATCCTCAGCCTTCTCAGCACCCTTTGTTCTGTTTATTACTCTATCATCTCCAAGTGAGACTTTACGTTAAAATAAAGAGGGGGCTCTGACAAATTGCTTCAGGGTCAGAGCTTAACATAGTCTCACCCTTATCGAAATGACTTAAAGTGACCTGTTGAACTAGATATGACCTGACTTTATTGACCGTCTCCAGATGGTTATAATATAACAGGAACAGCTATAGCAAGCATCCCTGGGACATCTACAGGGACGTCTCTTTGCCTTTAACAATTTGGACCAGTGCCGCCATCAGAAGGAAGGGGGATAGATTAGTTTACAACATAGTTTAGAATTTCAAAATCTCAGTGTTGAAACAATTTTTCAAAGCTAGTAACTCGAATGTTCTCTAAATGATGGTCCACAGATCGATATCCATGCATGACAAAGTTGTTGGACCAAGGCAAAATTAGAAGAGTAAGGACATTGTACTAAATTATTACTAAAGATATATTTAGTCCATTAAAGGAATGTCTGTTTTATTTTAAAGGATAAGTATAGATGAAATTAATCTTTGTTGTTGTGTTGTTTCTATATACACTTACTGGGTAAAATAATACATGAGAATCAAATTTTTAAACTTAGTACTTGGTGAAATCAAAATTTCTGGGAACTGCTGGTCTAATCTAATCAACAGTCTCTTCCATTCAGTGTTTAAAACCCTTCCTAGTTTTTGCATCCGTTGTCTTACTTAACTTGAACTGCACTGGAGATGAGGAAGTCAATACCCATGAGCAACTCTACTCTATTTTTTGATGGCCCCAGATGTTTGGTAGGTCTTTGTTATACAGTACTAAAATATGCTATGAGTAGTTCCACCAAATAGTAATACTTTTACAATACACATTTTATAAATCATAAAAGGAGAAAAGTTGTCTTTATTTGCACTGACTAGTGAGTAACAAAGCTGGGACTAATTTCAGTTCCAACATACTTCAAAGCTTATACTCATAACAAACACAATATACTGATTTCTGAGTCTTCCCTATTGAAATTGTAGAGACCAAGCATACTCTTCCATGTGATTATCTTTCATAAACTGAAAGACAACCCTTATGTTTCTCTGAGTTCTCTCTTAGCTAGGACGAATATGAAAATTTTTCTTATGTGTTGCTAATGTCATATGATTCCTTCATATCATTTTACATTGATAGTCCCTCAACAGATTGCTCACTCTTCATTATTTCCAATTTGCAAGAGAGTCATTGTAGGGGTTGTAAAACAATATGGGCTTTGAAGATAGGCACACTTGGACTTGAGTTCTAGCTCTGACACTGACTAGTTCTGTGACCTATTGAGAGCTAAATACTTACCATAAGTGAGTATTAATTTCCTCATCTGTAACATGGGGATAATACGTCATACTCGTAGAGATTTAATGGAGCGATTTAAACCTAAGTGGCCTTTAGTCAGCAGAAAATTAAAATAGTGAACAAAAATACATGTGTGTGTTTATGTGTATCTGGACTATAAGAAATAACAATGAAGTAATAATTAATTTGTTAGTTTCCATAGATCTCTAAGGTACCAAATAATGAGAGAAGATAAGCAAAGTTGAAATTTTCCTATTGTTCTGATTTACATCAGGATTCAAGGATTAGTTACAATTAACTTTCTGTGCTTGTCCCCCATTGATCACTCGATACATATGCTTTGCTGGAATTGGATTGTTATCTGAGCATGGCAAATTAAACTTCCGATTTAACAATTAAAACCATCAGGCTGACGAATAAGACTGTGAGACTAATTTATTCTGTGTGAGGATTCTGGCTCCCAGGCATAAATGAAACTCTCTTTGTTTTCAAAAGTAACCTGGCAGGGTGGCTCAGGTGGCACAAGCCTGTGACTGAGCTCATTGTACCATAATCACCAGGCATCTCAAGGGATGATGGTCCTTAAGGTATCAAGGAATGAGTCACTGTTAGATGACTGTGATGTCATTCTCCCTTCCTAGCCATTTTAGACCTGATTAATCATCCAGAAAAGTAATTTTCTAGAAAAAGCTTTTAATTGGCCTGTCATTCTGCTTTAAGATAGATAGATAGATTGTATAAATTGGTCTTCAGATTTTCTCCTTGGACTAATCATACGAAGTAAAAATTTCTATTAAAATAGATACAGTACCCTAATCACATGAAAGCACTATGCACTTACTTTTGTAATCAATCAAATAGATGTCGGATCAAATTTTGGCTTCAACATTTACTAGTAGTTATAAACTTTGGGTACACAATTTAATCACTGTGAGTTTCAGTTTTATCATTTGGAAAGTGAAAAATATCACATGTATTTTACAAGATTGTTTTGAAGATTAGGGGTAATTAAATAAAGTGCTCAGCTGGTTCACTGGAACATAACAGACACACAGTAAACAGTGGCTTTCATGGAAACTAGTCTAATCTCTGTTATGGTCCAGGTCTCTTTCTTGAACAGTTGTAGCTTCTGGGATATTTAGAATGTAAAAGTCAGATCATAGTCACTTGGGATAGTTTATTAAGTTTACGAAATCTGACGACTATCTGGGAGGGAGAAATATGTCACCTCAAACTTTTGTAGCAGTTTATTATTTATCACCTCAAAACCCCCTATTCCAACAGTGTAGCTATAGGGATCATTTTCAAATTTAACTTTTCTGGAATAATATATTGTTTATAATATCCATGGAAAACAGAAATAGTACCTATGGTTAATTTCGAACAACCTCAGATTTCTGGTAACCTGACTGGCGTTTTTTTTTAAATTACGACTTCTTTAACTCAGACCAGAAGGAAACAGAGAATAAGAAAAAAAATAGTTTAAAAAATTAAATGAGCTTAATGGAATGAATGGGATAGAATAGGAATAGAATAGAAGGAATTCATTAAAGGAAAGTCTATACACCAATGTCAGGACATTCAAGCTATTGTGCCTTTAGCTCACTGTTAAATCCCCACAGGGAGAACGGAGATGAATGCAGAGAATGTGAATGTTTCCGGCTTGCCTGCCTGATCTACTTCATTGTTTTAATATAAAGCCTTGTAACCTTAAAATGTGTTCAGAAAATCTCCCTTTCATTGCCTGCTATGTTCTCAGCAGTCACCAGGTGCCATGGTCCAATCATTAATACGCAACTGTGGGCTGCAATCACAGCAGAATTGTAAACAAACTTACATAGAAAAAGAAGCCATAATTTATTTCCAATAACTGAATGCCTTCCCTCCTCAGAATTCTTTGTTCTTTTGCTTCAGAATCAAATTTCTTTATTTATCAGACGGTCTTAACTATCCTACCATGGAAAGAGGTACATCATTGTTTTGATGGTGGACATAATGCCATTATGGGAAGAGAGGAGAAGTGAGAAAAGAGAATATTGTTCTTAGATTATTAAAACTTATTTTTTTTTTTTCTTTTTAAGGAGGGCGCAGCCCACAGTGGCCTGTGCAGGGATCGAACCGGCAACCTTGATGCAACCAGCACCACGTTCTAACCAACTGAGTTAACTGGCCACCCCCAAATTTTTTTCTTAATTGCAAGTGTTTTCGCTTCCACAACTGCACTCCATATATATGTCCTAGAAATGTACAAAAGGGAGTTTTCTGAGACCTTTTCTAGAGGGTAAGTAAAGTTGTCAAAGAGAGTCCTAATGCTAAAAGATTAATATTATCATAATTACTTTGTAAAAAAAAAAAATAATAAATTAAGTGCCAAAACAGTCTCTTGCTGACTTTACATTTCTGTAAAATGCAGCTAACCTGACATCTGCAGCCTGTCTATGGGATAATCTGCTTTGCTTTGCTCCCAGGGCTGCTGGAGTTAAGGATTTAATGTGTCAGCAATTACTTCATCAGCTCTTACCTTCCAGAGATGACTGACTTTTCATAATGTGATCATGAATATTCACTGGAGGCTGAAATTGGGCAAATTGAGCCTGGTAGAGTAAGGTACTAGTGTGTATGACTTATACTTTGAAATCAAAACTTCTTAAAATGTTGAATGGGAGAAACTATGGAATTTAGCAAAAGTTAAACAGCAAAACCCTAACCTACATCATCACTCTTGAGCTAGAAGAGTCAAGAGTACTGGTCAGCATTGGTGGATCTGAAGTAGGGTACTGTCTCCTCTATTTACTAAGTTTAAAAATGTCCGTGAGCAAGTCAGTTAATCTCCCCAAGCCTGCTTCCTCCTGTCTAAAAGGAATACAGTTTCGTAGATTTTTAAAGTACTGGACTAGTGACTTAACCTCTCAGAAATCTGGTTTCTTAACCTGTAAAATAAGAATCATGATTCTTGTTTCACTCACCACCTCAGCATTGTTGCCAGAGTGGTCTATTTAGTACGCTTTGAAAAAAGGTTCTAAACAAAAAGGTGTTTGCTGACACCTGAGTTTAGGTAGTTTGCCTTAGCAACATCTGAGGGGTTTCTTCATTTGGTTCTCCACTGGAAACAACAAAGGACTCACTCCACATCAAGAATTAAGCCATTTACTAATCATTAACATAAACTGGAAGCTACCTGGTAGAGCACACTTGCAGCAAGTCTTAGTTAAATCTTGCATCCAGGGTTTTATTTAGATCTATAAATGTTCCTGCCTGATCCCTACAGTGTGTATTTATATAAACAAGAACTCTTGAGAAATGAGCTTATCTTCTAGGGAAATGTGCATTTTATTGAAAATTATTTCAGTGAAGTGTGGTTCTACCAACCTAATTGTCATAGGGTATAGCCATGAGTTGTGAGGCTGATATAGCTATTCAAGTCTCAATCTAGATCACCGTTTCTTTTCACTTCCGCTTTTGTGCTGCCTCTTTCCTCATCTTCCAACGCTGGCTGGTGAGTTTTAATAGCAAGTCTGATTTACTTCTGTGTGGCTCTCCGTCTCTTAAACTGCAGTTGTTCAAAGGTCAGTCGTCTAGGCTTGTGAGTTTTTCCTTGGCTACAACAAAATGAAGTTCCTATTGGCTATTGCAGAAATTTATAAATCTAAGGGCTGCCAAAAAGGGTTATTGCCTTGTGAAATATTTATGGGGACTCTCTTTGCCTACCATGGGGAGAATACTTTCATAAACATCTCTGGTTTTAAAACGGGAAAGAAATGTATTTCAGGTAAATACTCCCTAGAGGGATTTTTCCCATTACTCAAATATCTTGTGCCGAGGCGGCACAGCTAAGATGAAAGCTCTCCATTTGGGACAGAAGGTTTTCCCTGACTCAGGGTTACAAATGGGCTTTTTAAACAATAAAGCAGTGCACAAAATTGTTAGAAACATCTCCTCAAAATGTAGGAGCTCTTTTTCTGACCCAAACAAGAAGAGATTCAAGATGATCTTACAGAGCCCTGGAGTGCATCTCTCCTTCTCTTGGCTCTGTCCGCTCTCTTTTGCACATGCTCTGCATTTCTGTGCCTCCCACATCACATCTCCATTGCTTGCTGGCTATTTCCCCAACCAGACTGAACTCCTTGGGGAAGTGACAGTGTTTTATTTATTGGATAGGATTGGTGCTTAGCATGGTGACAAGTGCACAGTGGGCACTCACTAAATGTTTACTGATTGTTCACAAGCATGAATCCTCTGAGTAAACACCTGTAGAAGGTACGAATGAGCACTGACCCTAATGCACACTTTATTTAGTGTTTCTTACAATTTAATTCCTGATATAAACTTGTGTTGTATGGTATGCTACTGACTCCTCCTCTCTGAAATACAGTGCAAAATTATATATTCTGCTTGAGATTTTACTGTATATGATTTTCAAACATACCACAGTAGTCAATGTACTCCGGAATGCAAATCTAGTAATTAAGCTGGGCATGCTGCAAAGTTGGCAATGTCTTTGAAAACGTTTTTTCTAGAAAGTAGGCTTATCTTAGTTTTTTCTCTCCTCATTTCCATTCCATCCAGACAGACTTCATAAGCAGTAACTTTCTCCCATATGGGTGCTTTGT
The DNA here is from genome assembly GCF_004115265.2 of Rhinolophus ferrumequinum. Classification (NCBI taxonomy): domain Eukaryota; kingdom Metazoa; phylum Chordata; class Mammalia; order Chiroptera; family Rhinolophidae; genus Rhinolophus; species Rhinolophus ferrumequinum. The sequence continues at coordinate 32,693,778 of NC_046294.1, read as the reverse complement.
GTGTTTTTCCCTGTTCTTCCCCTAAGAGAGGTCATTACTAACCATCTAATGAGCTATTCTTTACACAACATTTATATGGAAGCAGTACAAAGCATGTTCTATTAAAGATTCACTGCAGAATATATCCCCCTTAAAAAATGACCTGATATAATAAAGAGGGAAATAAATAGCCTTGGTAAGGAAGAGGACTGCAGAGACGGTGTCAGTTTCATAAGGAAGCTCTGGTTTGTCATGTGGAGACCTGATATCTCCCTTGGACCTGCTCCATAGAGCCCAGGCATGTCTCCCACAATGCAGGTATTCTATGTGTACAAGAACAACTGCATGTGGCCTTGGAGTTCCAATCCACCGTATGAATGAAAAGGCAGATCCCTTCAATAATTAACTGCTGTATTAGATGTGCAGATGTTACAGTCTAACACACGCAGTGCATGCTTGCATGGCACACAGCAGTGGTGTCTGGAGGAAACTGTACATCTACCAAGGAAATATTACGTAATTGATTACAATAATCTTACGGAGCTGGCACAACGTTCCATTCTGCTTTTGCCAATGGCGGAGCCAGAGTTTGGGATGCATTTTGAAAACACAGAAATCTGGTTTAGTTTGAATTAATCATCGAACATCCATTTGAATACTGACTCTATCAGTCACTGTCAAGCCTTGGTATGCATATAAATTAGCTGGTATCTTGTTAGCAATGCAAATTTATGAGCTTGACTCCCAGAAATTCCAATTCCATAGCTTGGTGGGGCCTGGAAGTCTGCATTTTCAATAAAGCCAAAAAGGGATTCTAAGGCCAGTAGTCATGAGACCCTGCTTGAAAACTGCTATAGACTGAATGTACATGTCTCCTCAAAATTAATATGGTGAAACCTAATCCTGAATATGATGGGGATAGAGGTGGGGCCTTTGGGAGGTGATTAGGTCATGACAATGGAGCCCTCATGAATGGGGTTAGTGTCCTTTTGAAATATACTGCAGAGAGCTTCCTCACCACTCATGTGAGGGCACAGCTAAAAGACAGGCATCTATGAACCAGGAAACAGGTTCTCACCAGACAATAGTCACTAATGGCTACCAAGTCCAACTTTATGGAATCTGTAATATGGGTATTTGGTGCAGACAGACAGTTACATCAGTACAGGAAGCGATACAAGATGGAAAGAAGATCTTTGGGAGGAGTACCTAACCCAGATGTAGAACTGTCAAGGAAGAATTCTATGAAAAACTAGGAAAATCAGAAGGATGAGTACCAATGTAGTTGACTAAAGAAGGAATTGGAACTGGCATGAAGTTAGACCTGAAAACTCCTCAAGATAAAGCATGTTTGAGGATCTAGTTGAAAATACCTGGATTGCAGTGTGTTGGGGAGAGGAGTGACTGGTAAAACAGGAGTAGGTATTTCTCAAACCATGCAGACCTTGTCAGTCTCATTAATGAGTTTGTATTTAGTTGTGAGAAGAGTGTGGGACCATTTGCTTGAAAAATACCCCTGGTTGAAGTGTGAAGGATGGCTTGTGGTGGGGTGTGACCATATTATATTCACAAGGCAGTTCTCCTACTTTAGAATATATAAACTATATAGTGTTAGTATTCCCACTTCACAGATGAAGGAACTAAAATTTTAGAAAAGTCAAGTACCTTTATAAAGATTGCAAAGTTAGTAAGTAGGTGCATCGGGGAAGAGAGGGTAAAAGAGATTCCAAACCTGAAACGCATCCGCTGTGGAAGTCAATGCTCTGACTTTATTACACTGTTGCCTCCTGCTGATTGTAGAATATATTCATACATAGGAAGTGCTTCCTTGATGGTGAATTTGCAACCTAATCTCTTAACCAAAGGAATGGTTGTAATTCTCAGAGAAAGTTGGCATAGGAGTGTTTATACTTTATAGCTCACCAAGTGAATGGGTCAGTATTTGAAGGGGCTGAGGAGACAACTCCTCAACCCCTTTGCTGCCGTAGTTTCTGCAGACCACAGGGTAAGGAAGGAAGGCTAACAACACTCTTATTAAAGCTTTAAGTGGAAAATGAGGTTGAAATGAGCACTGCTTCAGGTGAACAGAAAGAGTTTTATCCTAGTCACAACTGTTTGCTCTTCTAGGAACTAAAAACCAGCCTCTCTTTCTGCTGCCTCTCATGGCTTAGAATAGCAAAAAGGCTGGAATAAATAAATACACTTTGAGCTGACAGGCAGCGAAGGGGACAGCTCACTGTCCACACCTCCCTGGGTTCCACACTAAAAAGACAAGATAGAACTAGGGGCAATTTCCATATATCACATTGCAATCTTGACTAAAAGTGATTTTCAAAATTCTTGCTCTTGGGGGTGTCACTTGTTCAAATACATAGTTCAAGATTGTCCTTTGTTTAAGACCCCAGTTGTTCTTAGAAGCAGCCCTTGAATCAAGGTGCTAGATTTCCATTTTTGCCATTGCCTTTGCACTTTCCCTGATGTTGACCAAGGGCCCAAGTTAATAACGGTGGCAGCATCTAGTGTTTGATCAGTTATTTATGGCATCTTAACTATTACGTGTGTGTTTCTTTGATATAATCCTGATAAGATTTGTCTTGGCTGTAACCGAAATTAAAATATACAGCATAATTCATTAATGGTTGCTGAAATTTTGTCATGGATTTAAAATTCTGAATTTAAAAGAGCTTATTATGACTTGGGTTGGTATATATGCAGATGAGAAGAAACATGGATTATGTTTACATAATAATGCTTTCATATAATTAGCTTCTTTGGGGCAGGAATTCTCTTATTAGTTTGGTGCAAAAGTAATCGTGGTTTAAAAAGTTAAAAATAATTGCAAAAACCACAATTATTTTTGCACCGACTGATATTTGTTGTTCACACACAGGAGCTACTCAATTCGTACTAGTTGAACAAATGAACAACTGACTTTTTAGTAGGAATGATAATAATCCTTTTATTTTTTCTATGCTAATAACTGAACTATTTACTGAATTTGATAATCTCATTGGCACATTTCATGTATCCTATGAAGTAGACAGGATTTACTTCATTATCTCCACCAGAGAAGATACTGAATTTAATGATGAATGCAAGGGAATTTGAATACAGGTATTTTCATAGCCACACCATTGCACCAGGCAAGATCTCCAGCCTTGCCTTAAGAACAAGGACTTGCTTTAAGAAAAACTGTGAAATAGATAGAGGACCACTTTAACCCCTTCACCTTCCATTCACACACCCTTCCCTACCTCAGGAATTCCCGGTGAAGCTTGTGTGAATTCCTCAGGGTCTTGTCCCTCACCTATCCTCTTCCAACCTGTTCTCAGAAAGGATCTGAGAAATGCAGTCACACCAAATCATAGCTTAATAGCGACCCCTTTTGGGAGGTTTTCTTTTAACAGAGTGTATTACACAATTTGGGACTGTCTATCGTCTTCCTGGCTCCTAAAGTGCAGTTTATTTGTCAAAGGATGTAATGCAAGAAGCTCATAGAGGCAGCCAGCTGTTGGTCAATACATTTAGGGCAAATACTGGCCCATTGTGTCCTCCTGCTTGTCTCCTTGACCCGCTCTTATAGTGTTTCCCTCCTGTGTCAACATAATGTGGATCCTGCTATGTGACTCAGGACCTTTCCATTTTTGTCTACCATTTGGACATTCTTCTGCAGCTCATCTGTGTTCCTCAGCTAGGCTAGTCCTACTACCAGTGGATTTCTATAAGATATGGACCAACGCCCTTAACAGTGGCGTTTCTGGCACCAGCATCCAATAGGTATGTCTTAGCAAAATGAAGGGATATTCTATAGCTCCTGAAATCACATTTGTTCTGCGTCAACTTAAGGCTTAATGCTCCAAACTATTTATCATAGATGGCTTTTTTCAGTGAAAGGGAGGATGCTAAAACTATGTTTAAGATGTTTATTCAACAAAATAAAGAGGCAACCAACTAAATGGGAGAAGATATTTGCAAACAATGTCTCTGATAAGGGCCTAATATCCAAAATATATAAGAAACTCATACGACTCAACAACAACAGAAAACAAACAATCCAATTAAAAAATGGGCAGAGGACCTGAAGAGACATTTCTCCAAAGAGGACATACAAATGGCCAATAGACATATGAAAAAATGCTCAACATCACTAATCATCAGAGAAATGCAAATAAAAACCACAATAAAAACCACACCAATCAGAATGGCTATCATCAACAAGACAAATAGTAACAAGTGTTGGAGAGGCTGTGGAGAAAAAGGAACCCTCATACACTGTTGGTGGGAATGCAGACTGGTGCAGCCCCTATGGAAGGCAGTGTGGAGGTTCCTCAAAAAATTACAAATAGAATTACCATATGACCCAGCAATCCTTTTCTTGGGTATCTACTCGAAAATTTGAAAACATTTATCCTTAAAGATATATGTGCTCCAATGTTCATTGCAGCTTTATTTACAGTGGCCAAGACATGGAAACAACCAAAGTGTCCGTTGATAGACGATTGGATAAAGAAGATGTGGTATATATACACAATAGAATACTACTCTGCCACAAGACAAGATGAAATACAGCCATTTGTGACAACAAGGATGGATCTTGAGATTATTATGCTAAGTGAAATAAATCAGACAGAGAAAGTTAAGAACCATGATTTCACCAATATGTGAAATATAAAACTGAAAGCAACAAAGGAACAAGACAAACAAAAAAACAGAAACTCATAGACACAGACAACAGTTTAGTGGTTACCAGATGGTAAGGGGAGGAGGGGGCTGGTAGATGAGGGTAAACGCAGTCAAACATATGGTGATGGAAGGAGAACTGACTCTGGGTGGTGAACAGACAATGTGATATATAGATGATGTATCACAGAATTGTACACCTGAAACCTATGTAATTTTACTAACCATTGTCACTCCAATAAACTTTAATTTAAAAAAAAAAAGATGTTTATATAAGTCTTTCCACAAGCTCTTGCTAAACTTGCCTTCTGACTCTCCCTACGCACCACGTCTACTTCCAGTTCCCCAACTCCAAACACCACAGTATTTACACCATATGCTAGTGGCAACCCCAACTGATATCTGACCTAAACTCAGGGTTTGGGCAGCATAGCCTATCACACTAGGCCCCAATTTATCCAAGAAAGGGAGATCAGAACATACCATATCTTTCTAGTATTTTTTTTTCTAACCTTTTGAACTCCTGACTCTCATAAATTAGACATCTACCTAAAACTCTTTTTTTCCCTGAAAAAATCTTGGGAGCCAAGTACCAACTTTACTTGGTTATTGTCATCCTTCTCTCACATGTCCTCCGGTAAGACAATGCTGATTCAAGTATTCATAATGACAATAACAAGCAATAAACTGAGTTTTGAGATGGCAATTTATGAAAGATGTAAAGTTGAAAACAAAAACTAAAGGAAACCCACAATTTTCCATCACAAAGGAACAAGTGAGATGCAAAGACAGTTCACAAAATTACATGTTTGAGGAAAAGTGATTGAAGAATGAGTGATGATACGGAATTTACAAAATATGTATACAACCACACTTAAAACTAGGAGAAAATTGCTGTTGTTATTTGAACTGAGAGTTGTGACCTAACGACATATGTGATTAGGACAGAATAACAATCCCTCCACTAGAACCATCTAGTGGATAGGCATGGACCCAAGCAGCATCTGTCAGCTTCACGTTTTAGAACATGACCTGTATCTTCCCCTGCGGTCATGTAGATTTGATTTTTCTCCTGTGGGTTTGCTGTAAGCTGATGGCATGTTCCCAACCACTTGTCAATTAAGGAAGAGAAGAGTGATTATTGTAGCAAAGAAAAAACACTGGTATACTAACAATACCACACTGTAATGCAAGGACAAAGATGGGTCCCAGCTCGATGTGGTTTCAGGCACTTGCCAGTGTCTCTGCCCTCTTCACCCCCACCTGCAACAAACACTTTTTTGCCCTCTGCTGCATAGTTCTCAGTAGTCCATGATCTGTTCCCTGAAATGAAGCCAAGAAAGATGATGCAGGTTAGTGCTTTCCTGGTGAGGAAACATGGCTACGCAGTAGCTCCGCCTCATCCATGGGATATGTTCCAAGACCCCCAGGGGATGCCTGAAACCGCAGATAGTATCCAACCCTACACATACTACGTTTTTTCCTATAGGTACATATCTATGATAAAGTTTAATTTATAAATTAAGTACAGTAACAGATTGACAATAATTATTATTAGAAGAGAACAATCATTACAATATTCTGTAATAAAAGCTATGTGGCTGTGGTATTTCTCTCTGATAATGGAACTGATAACCGAGATGGCTAATTAGAGGGTAGTGTATACAGTGTAGATGCACTGGACAAAGGGATGATTCACGTATTGGATGGGATGGAGCAGGACTTGTGAGAGTTCATCAAGCTACTCAGAACAGCATGTTATTTAAAACAGGAATTGTTTATTTATGGAATTTTTTATTTAATATTTTTGGGCCATGGTTGACCACAGGTAACCGAAACTGGGGAAAGCAAAACTGCAGATGAAGGGAGACTACTAAAGTTCTTGAACCCACCCTGGCAATTTAGTTATTTTGTTTGGGACAGTTTTATCAGAATTGGGAGGCTATCACATAATATAACCTCTGTTTATCCATGTATTCCTTGGCTTACACAACTACGAGATAAAGCCTGTTCATCAAATTGCTGTTATAGTGGATACCCATCTCAGTCCCTTAAAAATATAACTTTATTTTATTATATTAAACTGAGATTCCAGACTTAGTGATATACGTTAGCTTACAAAATTTAGTCTGGTAAAGATGCAACTAATGTTTTCTATTCAAAAGATGAATCCAGAGCTTACTTTTTTTTTTTTTTTTTTTTTTTTTTTTGCCTGCCAAGGCATTAGTTTTGTATCTAATCCAGAAACCTTATCGTAACAATTCTTTGTTCAATTGCCTATATAAATTTTACTTTGAATTGGTTTTAACATCTTACTGATTCTCTAATGAGCTGAATAAAATTTTCAACAAGTATTCATTTGATATTTGGATGAGGGTCATGTTTTTAACTTTTGAAATTTATGCTTTAGCAGTTTTGAAGGTTGTTCCACTAAGATACCTAAGTGGACTAATCTGACAGAGACAATGAAACCGAGTGACTTGAGAATTACACCTCAGGGGCTTCTCAAACTCAGGCTCATCTCCTCCTGGCTTTCAGAGTGAGTCCTAAGAATCAATAGAACTAACTTTATCCTTGCTGACTCTCTGTTTCTCTAGATTTATTTTTTACTGTTTTCTGATTTGCAGTATTTGTTTTTGTTTCTGGTTTGTACATGGCCTACAACTGTTGGCAACAATGATGGAGTCTTTGATTTAATGATGTAATCATTTGAGATCTCTGCTGAATGAATGATGGAGATTTGTTTTCTGCTCAATGAAAGCAGAGTAACTGATTTGGTACTCTTTTTGTTTGTCTCTTTGTCAATCCTGAGCTCAAATCAATTAAGAAATTGTGTGCCCACTGGGAAAGAAAAAAGGTCTTTATGACCTGAACTGATAAGTTTATGTATTTCTCTGTTTATTTTTAGCCTTAGAACAGAAACTAGAGGAGCTCTATATGTCTGTATTTGTATTTGTATCTGTATTTGACAAAACCTCTTATCTTTCAGTCTATAAAATGTTTTCCTACCCCAGGAGAGTATTAATGAATTAGACTATAACATCCCTTAAATTAAAAAAAGCTCCAGTTTCATAGTTTAAAGAGATAAATAAGTGTTTATAGAAAACCAATATTCCCAAAATTCAGGGAAAATAAGAAGCCTGAACTTGTAATAGTTTAAAAGTTCCAGATTAAAAAAAAAAAATCCAGAAACTGCTAACTCAGGCACATTTTTAATGTAATAATTCAAATTTACATAATTAAGGAGAATCTTTGGCTGTATTAGACTGGTTTAATATCTTTGATTTTTAAAAAGTAATAGCTATATGCCTTTTCCTTATGTTTATTAATATGGAGTATAATACAAGTAGAGACTTTATTTTTAAATAAGATTTGGTTTTGTTTTCTTGTGAGAAGTTTAATTACTTCGATATTTCTATAATTCTTATGCCATTAACTCTTACATCAGATAAGCCAACATACTCTTATATAATGTAGGTGTAGAGTGAATGAGCCTTCTAAGGAGATATTTGTGTGTGTGTGTGTGTGTGTGTGTGTGTGTGTGTGTGTGTGAGCTAAGCACTTGAAATAGGACTCAGGGAGTACTATGATATGATGATGTAGAATTTACAAAGTACTTCCCATCAATTATTTTAAATAAAATGTATGATTTAAATGGTCCAAACATGAGGTGCTTCCTTCTGTTGGATAGATAATAAAATTCTTTTATTTAAGGCCAATCCTATGAGATAGGTATGGCAAATATTACATAAATTTTATTAAAAAGAAGACTAAAAGTCAGAAAGGTTAAATGACTTAGAAGATTATACAGATGAAAAATGGTGAATCTAGAAAATAGTAGATCCAGAACCCACATTTACAGACAAGTGTTTTCTCCATTTTGTCATTGGACTCTATATTTTGAGGTGTACAAACTCCCAACAATAACCACATTTTAAATATGCATCCCTAATATTTAAATATTTGTTCACTTAGTATATATTCCTATAAAATCATATATGCATTTTAAAATAAGAAAAAAACAATTTTAAATGAGATACATAAATAGAAGTTCTCCTCTTTTCTTCCCAAACCAAGTAGGCCTTGTCCTATACACTCAGAAGAATGTGCTAGACATGAATTTACCATTTATAATTGGTATTAGCTCCTGAGACCTTTGAGCATAAAACCAGTGTCGGGTCCCCAAAATCAAGGGACATATGAAGAACCTAAAGAAAAATGAATGCTCTCTTTTTGGCCCTATCTCCTCTATAGTTACCATCTCAGAACTATAGATTTTTTTTTTTCTTTCATCCAGAGGTCTAGGGTCCAACACAATTATCTTCCTCTCCCTTGGTTGATGTGCACAACAGGACATAGATCCCCACATGCCCATGTACACTGCCCCTGGAGTAGCTGCGTCAATGCTAAAGGCTCCATAGTGTGCTCTGGCTGTGCTGGGACCACTGGTGCTCACGCCATCACCAAAGACCTGACTGTGAAAATGAGTTACCCTTTCTTCTGAACTGAACATGTTTATGTCTGATATTTATCTCCAAGAACTCCCTGAGACGTATGCAAATCAGACAATATTTTCCATTTAACAGACAAGAAAGCTAAGTCGCAAAGTTAAGTGTTATTTGCCTGGTACAGTTTACATACTAGGCAAGTAACACAATTAATGAATGAATGAATAAGTCTAAGTGGATAGAGAAGAATTATTTCTAATTTCTAACATCTACATTTCCTAACTCCTGATGCTGGCTTTTTTTTTTTTTTTTTTTTTTTTTTTTTTTTGTAAATGTATTTGCCCCACACAGGTGGATGAGAGGGAGGGGAAGCAAGACTAAATTTGGAATAGGAAGACCTGGATCAGGTTCTAAGCTATTGTCTTCACTATCTGACTTGAATGGGTCACTCAATCTGAGCCACAGATCCCTAAGATTCTGTAAAACTGCTTAGCCCATTTCAGAAAGTTATCCATAGGATCAAACTGAACAATCCATACATAATTGTCTAAAGCTATTATTATCATTTAATTCCTCGATGATTGAGAGATAGAACTTTGCCCAAAATATCTGGATCAAGAAAGCTACAGGTGTGGGACATATTTATCTGCTATACTGATAAACATACTTATGAGAACTGACATCTTCATTCTCCATCCAGTTACAAGATGAAATCATAATGAAACTATTTATTTAAGATATAATATTAGCTCAGCACTAGAAATGTAACAAAGTACAAGAGTCTGGTGTTTCCTTTGAGGAAATTACACTCTAATTCTAAAGGAAAGTACATTAGTTTGCTAGGGTTGCCATAACAAAGTACCACAGACTGGGTGACTGAATAGTTTTGGAGGCTAGCAGTCTAAGATCAAGGTTTGGTTTCTTCGGAGGCCTTTCTCCTCGGCTGCCTTCTCACTTTGTCCTCAATAGTATCTTTCCTCTGTGCGTCTGCACCCTGATAGTTCTGTGTGGGTCCAAATTTCCTCTTCTTATAAGGACACCAGTCAGATTGGATTAGATTTCACCATAATGACCTCATTTTTAACTTAATCATCCCTTTAAAGTCCCCATCTCCGAATATAGTCACATTCTGAAGCACTAGGCGTTAAGACTTCCACATACATAGTTTAGGAAGATACCATTTAACCCATAGCAGGAAGACACTCTAAAAGTGTATATAACAAGTAGGTGGCAGAACATTATGTTGTATAGATTCTGAGAAGGGGCAATCACCAAAGCCTGGGAGGTCTATGAAAAACTTGGAGGAAATGCGATTTATGCTGAGCTTTGAAGTGGAAAATAAGTAGGAAGATCGATGTGGGCATTTGAGAGGAGATAAGTGATGTACTTGCATTCCACAGTGTATCTGCCCCCCATTGCACCTCACGATCATAATGGCATTCACTACTCTAAGTGACACTCCAGCTTGTAAAATATTTTAATTTACATTCTCTCATTCGATCATAGTGTCAACCTCCTAAAACCTATGATACATAGGTATTGCAATGCAGGTGTACTGACTCCAAAGAATATTGTTCCCACTATATGGCTTTGCTCTAGCATTATAACTTTTAAAAGACCACACACTCTCACATCTTCTACTCTTGGGCAATTCGGAGAAGAGATCGGATAGTAGAGGTCAGGAAGGAAAGGAACCAGGACAAACCCAAAGACTGTTGGAGTGGAAGACTCTGTACTCTTCAGATAAATCCTTTTTACTTAGTTGAAAACACAATGGGCCTCCAAATTATTATTGTATGTGTTAAGCTGTAATTAAGGGATTTTTTTCCTTCATGTTTTTTCCTCTATATATTTGAATCTAGAGAATCCGAGTGATTCTAAAAGTAGTCACTCCTGTCAGCTGCCAGCTGTTCTGGATAATATTTAATCAACTGATTGAGTTGGGTGCATATCTTAAGATATAAAGTCATTTTGTCTGATTTGAGGTTCCATATATTATCTGCGTGCTACATACTGCATTTGTATTCTGCACCATAAAATGCACTTATAAATTCCTTCCTCAGCAACAGCTATGATTCTTCACAAACTCAACATTTAAAATATTTAACTAGCATAAAAAGATGGGGCATGATCAGAGAGCTGGAATAAAATGTTACTTACGGCAATATTAAAAATGTCATGGTGTCAGAATGTCGCATGAGTCTGTAGGCAGGAAAAGCTGCAAAGATGAAATTATACAGAATAACTTCATCAAAGAGTTCATTTGAAAATTCTTGCCAATTTGAGAATATATGCTAAAATGCATACAAAAATGTGTACCTTTGAAAAACCAATTATACTTCCTGTAATATGTCCAAAAATAAATAAAATAACCAGCAGCATAGACAAATATTTATATATACATAAGTTCATTAGAATGATATTTACAAAAGCCAAAGGGTGCATTTCCAACAATGTGGAATTTATTAACAGAATGATGGCACATTCACAGAATAAAACATTAAGCCTCTGTGGCTTGTCGGCCATCAGCTGTAACCAGAGTCATTGGCCACTAATATAACCGCTGTGGCTACGCTAGTAGAAAATGGGGGCTAGCAAGAAGATGGTGGCTGGACTGGCAAGTGCGGATTGCAGTTAGGATGGCGGGTTGGGGACAGTGTGGATCCAGCCTCCAGTGAGACTATAGTGCTGCCAGCGAGACTATAGTAGTATGACTCCCCTATCTATGGCTCTGTGGGTGTTCCTTTTTGGCCTAGCCATATCCTGCATTCTTGTGTGGGGAGCGGGAACTGAGACAGCCTCTATTAAAAATCAGAGGTGTGCACAAGCTGTTAGCTTCAATCTGGATGTCTTTCACCCAGTACAGGTCTGGAGCCTTGTTACTCAAAGTGTGATCCGTGGACCAGCTGAACCAGCATCAGTTGGAAGCTTGTTGGAAATGGAGAACCTTGGGCCCCACCCCAGAGCTACTACTAAGTGGGAATCTGCCGTCTGCATTTTAACCAGCTTCCCAGGTGATTTCCATGCACACGAAATTTCAAGAAGTCATGTCCTAGGAGATACATGAGTGTCACACATCCCTGCTTTGCCAACAATGGCACTGAGGCACAATTTATGCAGGATGAGACAGAAGCTGAGGTGGGGCTACATTTATTCATGTTTTTACGATGATGATTTGACTGAAATTATGCAAAGACATGTGGTGGGGTTTTTTTTGGTAGACTCCTTCTAGGGGTCAGACAAGAATTCACCTGCTAAAATAATCAAGTACTCAGTAAAAAAGTATTGGTGAAAGCCTTTATCAAGTACGCTGTCCTGAGAACAGGCTTCGACCTTCTGTCTCACCTCCCTTTAGAAGGTATTTGAGATGCCACAAGGAAGTCATGTATAACTCCTTTAGCCATAGTGCAACATTGCAGACAAAAACAAAGAAAGCCAGGTCTGAACACTTGTTAGGTAGACAAGAAGGTTTCTAGAGATAAGGCTGAGCTTCGAGGTGATGGATCTTGTAACTACACAGAACTCTGAAACACAAAGCCGTTGATTATAAAAGTTATTCCTGAGGCCACTTGAGCACCATACTCCTCTGGATTTTCAAAAAGGTTTCGCAATGCCTCACCTGAGACCTTATGTGCATTTACTTCCAAATGTTTAACAACCAGAGGATCAACACCAATATTGTCTCAAAGGAAACCTCTGAAAGTATTTTATTTATGTCAGCCGCACAATTATTCATTCACTCATTTTTGAGGCCCAACTATGTGCCAGGTACTGTGGATTTATGATTGGACGTTAAATGATCTCCATTCCCCCTGAAAGGCTCACAATCTAGGCAGACAAATGGCAAAGTGACTAAATAAATTAAGTTCAGTGTGGAATGTGCCGTAACCGGGACATGATCCAAATACTTAGTAGGATTATTTACTTTTCTGAGATGGGGAGAAGTAGAAGGTTTCTTAGAGACAGGAACATTGTCATCTGGCTTCCACTTTCACCACCTTGTTAGTACTCTCCTTGTCAAGAATACCAGAGCCCTGTGATTTATTTTATAATCCACAGCAAACATAAAAGGATTACTAGCTACCATTCCTTGAATGACTGACATAGTTGCCAGACATTCTTCTAGGTGACTTTTTTCTTTGGGTGCCTTGCATCCAGTCTTTTGCATATCAAATGCTGGTTCCAATATCCTAGTTGATCAGGCCAAAAGTTCAGGAGCCATTCTTGAAACGGCCCCCCACCCCTCGCCCCCTACAATGAATCCATTAGCAAGTCCTCTCAGTTTAACCCCCAACATATATCCGCGATCCCCACTTCTTTCCTTTCTACTACCTGTTCCTTAGTCTACGCCTCCATCATCACTCACTTAACCCTCACAGCGGCCTCCTCTGTGACTTGTCCATTTCCTCTCTTGCTCTTCACCAAACAATTTTTCCCCCTCACAGTAGCCAGAAAGATTGGTGCCATTAACACGGATTAAATTAGGCTACTCCCTTGCTTGAAATCAATTGATCTCTTCCCATTCACCCTTGGAATAAACAGAAAACTTATCACCACAGCTTACAAGAATACCCATGATCTGCTCCTGTATCCCTAAAACTTTACCCCCCAAAATCCTCTCCCCTCATTCCACATTGGCCACATTTCTAATCCTTTACACATCTTCATCTCTGAGCTTTTGCATGTCTGAGTCTCTCTTCCTTCATCTTGCAACTTGGATCCCTCATTCCTACCCTTTTTGACTCAGATTAAAAACTACCATCTCAGGGAGGCTTTTGTACAACTATATCCCCCAGAAGCCCCACCTTATACTGATCATACCATCTTGTCTGGATTATTTTTTTATATAACTTATCATCAAGATATCAAATGTGATGGCTAAGGGAAGAGAATTTATGACTCCCTATAATCTCCATCAACACTTTCAAAGCCAAGTCAAGTGACATAAAATCTACACTATAAATAACATGACCGTCACACAAACACAATTTCAGGAAAACATCCCCAGTTACCCCACCATCTTCCAAACAGTTTGCAGTACTGTCACACAGGGTCTCTGCTCCCGCTCCCCGCATAAGAACACAGGACATGGTGAGGCCAAAAAGGAACACCCACGGAGCCATAGGTAGGGGAGTCATACCACTATATTCTCGCTGGCGCCTGGGTCGGAGACACGGGAAGCAGGAGCCATACGATCTGCAGCCTGCCGTCTGCTTCTCTGCCAACAAACCAACCAACGTAGCCACGGCAGTTATATCAGTGGCTAATGGCTAACCAGTAACAGCTGATGGACAGCTAGTCACAGCTGATGACCATCTACTACCCAAGCCAGCACCTTTCCACGTGAGGCCGAGAGCCTGGAAGCTGCTCACTGGGACTCTGTCCCCACAAGTACTTAACACCTATGGAAAATTTTAGAGAAGTCTCTGATTATTATTCTTAAACTCATTTGCTTATTGTCTGTCTGGCACACTAGATGTAAGCTTCCTGGGGTTCCCAACACTTAACAGTGCATGGCTCAATAAATATCAGTTTAATAAATATATGAATCAATTCTACAGGCACAGCTAGAACTATAATATCAATAGGATGTCAAGTCCATGATCCTTCCATTGCCTTTTGTCTCCTTACATTTCATCTTATTCATTCATTCCTTGAATCATTTACTCAAGAAATATTTAATGAAGGATTACATTTCTAAGATCAGGGATACAAAAGTGAACAAAACAAACAAAAAAACCCTGCCCTCAAGGACCTTATATTTTAGTTGAAGGAGACAGACAATAAATATAACAAAGAAGTAATCTCTGGGCTACATTAAATGTGTCATGGGAAGAAATTAAATTGGGTGAGGGAATAGGGAATACCAAAGGAAGGATGATAAATTGAAACAGGGCTGTCATCCTAGGTGACACCTGCACACTGAACACAGGGATGTAAATTCCAAATGCAATTTGTCAGGAAAGGGTTTTACTAAAATCGGTAGTTTGCTTGGACCTTAGACTTAGAATGGTGGACCAGTAAGGACTCTTAGAGATCTCTGTGTAGTGGGACCTCCCAAATGGAAATCAAGCCACAACTTTCCCAAGGGATTCAAATATAATTGAGAGTCTGGGTGAACCTGAATGTGCCTGAGGTCAATTCACCTGTACTCTGTTTTGTTTTGTTAATTTGCTTGATGCACGTTTTACTTCATTTCGATGTGTTTTATTTTGTGTGTGAGCATGATAAATGGAAACTAGAGGGAAAAGGAGCTAGGCTAAAAGAGTAATTTCTTGACCCAAACCCACAAATATGTGTCTTAGTCTCATTAAATAAACTTATACTGTCCCGTCACACATTAATATTTAGAAGTTGTTAATTTTCAATATCCTTATTGTTACTGTTATCGTCATCATCTCATTTAATCCTCACAGCATCATTTTGAGAGAGGTCCTATTATTACTTCTGTTTAACAGATGAGAGAACTGAGGGTGGAGAGATTGGATCCAGCTAACTTCTCAAGAGAATCTAAACTAAACCAATGTTCAATTAAATATTCTGACCCAGTCAGTTGCCACTTGAGAGAACCAGAGCTTGGAGAAGACAATGAACTTTATGCTCTATCTCCTCTACCGTCAATTCACATTCTCAGCAAGGAGAAACCAACAAATCTAGCATCCCCTGCCTCCAGACTTCTTTATAAAGACTGTAAGGTTTTCTCTGTTGCAGTTTATTGTCACCTCTTCGTAGGCAGAGAATCAGAATGGTTTAGAAACGCTTTGTACCTGGCTCGAGTACCTACGAGATATGTGATTTCTTTAAAAGAAACTCCAGAAATTTTGGAAATATTAAAGCATTTTAAACAAAGACAAATCAAATTCAAGGATACAAAGTTACCTCTTTGCTTCCTTGCTTTCAGAACAATATTTGACTGCTGAATTAAATAACAGAAGGCTCAGGAGATGCTCTAGCAAGCTAAAATGCAGCCAGCAAATGCATTAAATGTGCCAATTTGGAATTTCCTACTCTGTCTTCCCTGAAGAGAAGTTTAAACATTTACATGTTTTAAAATTCCTAATCTGACTTACCTCAATAATTCTATCCTTCTTATGCTTTCTGATTTGTAATCATTATAAGTCAATTTCTTTCCCAAAGGCAAAAATCTGCAGATACGTGTGTGTGTATATGTGTGTGTGTGTGTATGTATATATATATATATATATATACACACACATATATACATATACATATATGTATATATATATGTATGTGTGTGTGTGTATATATATATTTATATATTTATTTATTTCATGGCAGCTTACAGCTGGTGTGGTTTTTCTCTATTTTTATATTGCAGAGAGAAAAGCTGCAAATCAGTGTACTGTCTCTTTGCCACCTAGTGGGAAAATTAATTTTGCTATTTCTTCTCCATCTCTTATTTTTCGAGACATAATGGAAGTCTGTGGAAACCAAAGCAGAGAGGGAGAAGGCTATGTCTATGCTTTTAGTATACAATATCAGAAATACAATGAATGTTCCAAAGACAAGACTTGTCAGTGGTTGGAAGTGCAGGAGTTGTCGTCTCTAAGTGTATTCTGAAGTCTGACATTCTTTAATATCATTATCCTATTATTTTTCTACATTCATCTTTTAGATTGCATTTTATCAGATTAATGCTGTACATAGAATCTTATTCTGAAGAGTATAGCCCTATTAAATTAGTCACATCCAGGTTCGGCCAGATGGCTCAGGTGGTTAGAGCGCAAGCTCCCAACAAGGTTTCTGGTTCAATTCCTGCATGGGATGATGAGCTGCGACCTCCACAGACACATTGAAGGACAACGACTTGGAGCTCATGGACCCTGGAGTAACATACTGTTTCTCAATATTCCCCAATAAAAAAATTTAAAAAAATCAGTCACATCCAAATTCAGTGTGCCTGTGGACTTCAAAGTCTCTTGAAAGAGAGTAATAAAGGCCTAAGGCTAAAATGTCCAGCTATTAAAAATTTACATCAGTAATAACAAGCATTTCAATTTAATGAGAGCTTATGATACACAGGATGCAATATGATAATGTATGTGAAATGCTAAGCATGGTAGCTGTCACGTAGTGGGGACCCAACAAATACCAGTTATTTGGTGCCAAACACTGTATTTATTACCTCACATTTACTACCCTGTTTTATCTTCAGTTATGTCTTCAAAAGAATAATTATTTTTCCCCATTTTACATATGAGAAATTGAGACTCAAAGTTGCACTGGCAAATGGGGAAGCCAGGATTATGACTCATGTGTGTCTGGAACTAAAATCTACTTTATTAACTGTACTCTTATTGTTCAAATTAATAAACAAAATAAGAAACCACTTTTTTCTTTTTTTTAAAATAATTTTTATTGGGGAATATTGTGTTTCTTCAGAGCCCATCAGCTCCAAGTCATTGTCCTTCAATTTAGCTGTGGAGGGCACAGCTCAGCTCCACGTCCAGTCTCCATTTTCAATCTTTAGTTGCAGGAGGCACAGCCCACCATCCCATGTGGGGATTGAACCAGCAACGTTGTGGTTGAGAGCTCACACTCTAACCAACTGAGCCATCCAGCCACTTCTCAGTAGCAGCTCGTTGTCTTCAGTCTAGTTGTGGAGGGCGCAGCTCATTGGCACATGTGGGAATTTAACCAGCAACCCTGTTGTTCAGAGCTCATGCTCTAACCAACTGAGCCATCTGGCCACCCCAGAAACCCCTTTTAAGTGAACAGTTATCCTAAGATATGATTCCATAACTATATATTACCTGCCTTTGACACAGTAATATATCTTTCTATTTCTATGGGTGCTTGAATATATAAGACCAAGGAGCAATAACACTTATCCTTAAGTGCCAAGGGCTGTGAATGGGTCAATAAAGATCTTAATGGTACCCAGTGACCTATAACAGAAATCTCCATTGTTTCAGAGAAACTGCTGATTGACTTGTTACTATTCAAAACAGTGGGTTATCACCATGGTGATCCAGCCACCAGGTATTGATAGGTGAAAAGTCAACACAGTGGAGGGTAAGTATAGTTTCTTGGCAGGTGAGAGTCCATATAGGATGGTAATTATGAGCACAGATTATGAAGCCAGACAGCCTCGGTTTGATGATGGCTCTGCCGTTTACTAAATCTGTGACTTTATGCAAGCTACTTAACCCCTATCTGTTTCCATTTCTTTCATCTTTAAAAATAAAAACAAAAACTCATAGACACGGACAATAGTTTAGTGGTTACCAGAGGGTAAGGGGGAGGGGGGGTAGATGAGGGTAAAGGGGGATCAAATATATGGTGATGGAAGGAGAACTGACTCTGGGTGGTGAACACACAATGGGATTTATAGATGATGTAATACAGAATTGTACACCTGAAATATATGTAACTTTACTATCAATTGTCACCCCAATAAACTTTAATTTTAAAATAAATAAATAATAAAAAATAAAAATACTACTACTTACCCCATTGGGTTATTGAGAGACTAAATGAGTAATTAAACTAAAACCCTCAGAATGATGCCGAGGACATAGTTAAGTGTCGATAAGTCATTAACATCATAATCAATAAACCTTTTTTCCTGCTCTGTGACTGTTCATATCCAATCTGTTTTCCAATCCCGATGGAAAAACAGCGATAGCTTGCTAGACTCAAAATGAACGATACCAGTAATGATATGGAGAAAGTTTTAGTTGTAAGAGTTTCTCTCAGGGAAAAAGTTCCATCTTAACCATAAAAATGGGTTGATAGGTGCATGGTATGAAATTTAGGCCTTCTGGATTCTGAGCCCGATCTATATGGTCTAAGTGTTGGCTGCCACAAGATTGATTCAGAAAAGACGTAAGACTACTCCGCATAACTGAAGAAGAATGTGAAACTCTGGTGGCTAAGGAGCTGTGCATTTGAAGCAGGAAAGAGAGAGGAATCAAAAAGGTATAAGAATGTTGAGAAAAGGGTGAGAGAAACAGGACTTCTTGGAAGTAGCAGCATCAAAGAAAGTTTTACAGAACAAAATTGCTTAAGAGGGGTTTTTTAAGCTCCCTTAAAAATATCTAAAGTAAATTCTGCATTGCTCACTGATATTTTTGTGTGAAGATATTCTTTTGGGAAATACAAAGAGGTGTTTATTACTGGGTTCAGGTGGATGCCAGGAAAACAAAAATATATACAAACAACAACAAAAACGCACAAAGACTTGAACCAGAGAAAAGGAGGTTGTGAGAATAGAGGTCCCCAAGTATTAGTAAAAATTGTAAAAAAAATCTTCAGACATTCAAAGGCAGGGAATTTTTTTAGCGTCTCAGTCAATAGCACTAAACTTTGCCTTAATTTCAATAGCCATAATGATATTTTCTAGATGACAACTGATAAAAAAATCATTTATTTTATTATGGAATTTTTTTAACTGCAGGACAATAACCAGCATGACATACAGTATTCTTTTGTAAGACATGTAGCAAAGATATCATATAATGTAGGATTCAGATTATAGACTGAGAATGTCCTTCAAAGGAGGAAAATAAGAGGCAGCAATGCAGGCAAAGATTGATGGGACTCGTCATGGTAATGAAGCAAGTTAAAAAGCTCCGTGTATGTGAAAACTCATGTTGACTAATAATAAACATTTAAAAATTTCACAAACATTTTCACATTTATTATTTCATTTAATCTTTATGGTCAGACTATTATTGGGATAAAGCAGGGAATAGTCTATCCGTCCCTTTGAAGCAGACCCAACAACCTTTATAAATTACAGTCTTTGGCCTTCTGCTCAGAGGAGGCCACAGTGCAACTTTCTTCAGTTGATCTGAATCCAGTTTCGTCTCACACCATGCCACCGAAGTTCCACCCCAACAAGATCAAAGTCATATACCTGAGGTGCACCAGTGGGGAAGTCAGTGCCATGTCTGCCCTGATCCCCAAGTGTGGCTCCCTGGGTCTGTCTCCTAAAAAGCTTGGTGATGACATCACTAAGGCAACCAGTGAATGCCAGAGTCTGAGAATTACAGTGAAACTGACCATTCAGAACAGAGAGGCCCAGATTGAGGTGGTACCTTCTGCTCTGCTCTGATCATCAAGGCCCTCCAAGAACAGCCAAGAGAGAAAGAAGCAAAAAAACATTAAGCACAGTGGAAATATCACTTTTGATGAGATTGTCAACATTGCCAAACCGAGGCAGGCAACACTGATCTTTAGCTAGAGAACTCTCTGGAGCCATTGAAGAGATCTTGGGGACAGCCCACTTTGTGGGATGCAATGATGATGGCCACCACCCGCATGACATCATAGGTGACATCAACAGTGGTGCAGTGGAACGCTCAGCTAACTAAGAACTACAAAGGAAAATATTTCAATTAAAGATCATTTGATGACCAAAAAAATAAAAATAAATAAATAAATTACATCTTCAGCAGAAGAAAAAACTGGGATGGAAATTCAAGTTGTCTGTCCACAGGCCTGGAGTTCATTTGTTATTTCATTCAACAAGTTTGTATTGAGGACCAACTAAGTGTCTTGCTTTGTTCTGGGGTTATAATGAGAGGTCTCTTGACTATAAACTATGCCTTCCTGGGAATAATGGCGAGTAGGGCCAAGAGTTCACAAATATGGTATCTACCTGGGATAGGAAGTAAGTGAGTGAGTTATGTCTCTAGCGCTTCTTCCTACTCTGTGAACCTCTAAAGCAAATATATCCAGACAACAAAGGTAGCTTTGTGCCATGACACCTACCAGACTCAGGTCCTGAAGAACGTGCCAGGGGATGCTTGAATATTTGTGGTCAGATATACACTTTAGATACTTCATTATCCAAGTTGTTGTTGTTTTTGTTTTTTTCCCCCTGTCCCAGAGGCAGCTTGGTCTCTAGCCACTGAATAATGCTGCTTAATTTCAAAGTATTGCTTTCGACTGGTTTAATCAAATACAATTTATGTGTTCCCTATGCAACATGGGACATTGTAAACCCATTTCCATAGTACTTTCAACAACTCCAATGTAAGTAAATCCATATATCTCATCTTCATTTCTATCATCGGTGAAATAGGAAGGATAATAGTACTCAAGGTATGGAACACTGAATAGGTTTTTGTAAAGAAGTACCTGACCCAACTTGAGTGCTTAATAAATGGATTTTTGTTACTATTACTACAATTATATTCTATTACACAGAGTAGAAGGTTAATTACTTAACCAAGATCACATAGATAATAAGGAGTAGAGGCTGGCTCTGGCATCTGAGACAGCAATTTTAACCATTCATCTATCCCAAAGCAGAAGTGTAATTATGTCTGGCAATGAGACAGAAGCAGAGGGTCAATGAAAATGAAGTCAGAATGGTGAGCTTCAAAAAGGAAAAAAAAACAACTGTAAAGACATTTACAATAACTTGACTTGATGAAAGCAATGACTAGATTCAGTAAAAGGAAATACAAGCTAACGAGCCTCAGGGCAAAAAAAGAGTAAGAACAGGGATTACTATCTTAATGGCTCATTTGCTTCTAAGTATTAAACCAGTGAAGGGTGGAGAAGATATTGGGGGCTAATGCATATCAGAAACCTTCCATGCCTATAAGAAATCAGAGAGAACATTGAAAGGCAATATGGGCAGATATGATAAGCTGACCCAGAAAAAGAAATTTACAACAGATATTTTCACACAAAAGCTAGAAGGAAACTCCTAAATATACAAGAAATGAAGAAAATAAAAATGGTCTTGTAGATTAGGGGTCAGAAAAAAGAAAAAGAAATAATTACATAAAAACACTCCTGCTCAGCAAAACAAAGAAAAAAGAAAAAAAAATGGAAGAAATTAAAAGGCAATCTATAGAATGGGAAAAAATGCTTGCATATTACATATTCAACAAGGGGTTGATATAAAAAATACACAAGGAACTCCCACAGCTCAATAGCAAAACAATCAAATAACCCAAATAAAAAATGGACAAAGGACAGGAATAGGCTTCTTTTCCCCAAAGAATACATACAAATGGCCAACAGGTATATAAAAAGGTACTGAATATTACTATTTATCAAGGAAATGCCAATCAAAACCACAATGAAATATCACCTCACACCTGTTAGGATGGCTATTATAAAGAAGATAAGAGATTACAAATGCCGGCAAGTATGTAAAGAAAAGGGAGCCCTTGTAAACGGTTGGTGGAAATAAAAACTGGTGCAGCCACTGTGGAAAACAGTATAGATGTTCCTCAAGAAATTAAAAATAGAATTACCATATGATCCAGCAATCCCACTTCTGGGTACATACTTATCAAAGGAAACAAAATTATTATCATGAAGAGATGTCTATATTCCCTTGTTTATTGCAGAATTATTCACAAGAGCCAAGATACTGAAACAACCTAAGTGGCTATCAATAATGGATAGATATGGATAAAGAAATATTATACGTATATTACTCAGCCATACAAAGGGAAATCCTGCCATTTGTGACATCATGGATGAACCCAAAGGGCATTATGCTAAATGAAATAAGCCAGTAAGCCAGACAGAGAAAGACAAGTACTACATGGTATCACTTATATGTGGAAACTAAAAAAAAAGACAGTCAAACTCATAGAAACAGTACAAAAGTGGTTGCCAAGGGTTAGGAGATGGGGGAAATAGGGCGAGGCTTGCAAAAGGCTACAAACTTTCAGTTATAAGATGAATTAGGTGTGAGGATCTAATTATAACACAGTGATTGTAGTTGATAGCTCTATACTATATAATTGAAATTTGCTAAGAGAGTAGAACATAAATGTTCTCAATCCCCCCCCCCCGCCAAAAAAAAAAACAATGTAAGTATGTGAGGCAATGGGTGTGTTGATTAACTCGATGGTGGGAATCCTTTCACATGTATATAGAAATCAAATAATCATGCTGTACACTTTAAATGTGTTACAATATTATTTGTCAATTATACCTCAATAAAGCTGAAAAAAAGAAAAAGAATGTAATAGAATACCCTAATGCCTTACATAAGATTTAGAAATACATGAGGTTTCAGTATCTCTTGGCAATGACTATTTTAATACACTTTTTCAAGTAACGTGATTATTCAGTCAAAAGATAGATCTATCAGAATATATCCATTACCTATTACGTCCCACTTGTAGGTAACAATATATCTTCCAGTTGTCCATATTATAACTCAATACCCAATAGCTTTAAAGCAACAATGATGTATTATTTCTCACGATTCTGTGAGTTGATTGAACAATTCTTCTACTGGTTTGCCTGAGTTCACTTATGTGTTGCATTCAGCTGGTGGCGAGGGTGGTGTCAGTTTGGGGATGGACTGAGCTGGTAAAGCTAGGATATAGCTACATCTCTATTCCCATGGGACCTTTAATCCTTGGCTTTTTTTTTCACTTTCAGGGCAACTTCAAGGCCATCTTTCAAGGGGTCAGAATTATAAGCTGCACTTCCACTTTTCCATTTCCACTCTGCATGTGAGGAACTTGGAAACCACCACTTCATCCTAACAATAAGTAAAAAGCTGAACAAACTAAAAAATTCACAACTCTTCTAGGATTCATAAGAGAGGTGAGGACACGGCAAGCTCCTACCCCCCAGTTTTATAGAGACTAACGGGCAAATACAGAAAAGAACAATTTACCAGAGCAGAGACTCATGAACAAAAACTGCCATGGGAACAAATGCTATAGTAATTGATGTTTACCGGAGGCTTAGTGTAAATAAGTCTGAGAGTTATTAGGTTGGTGAAAAAGTAATTATGGTTTTTGCAATTGTTTTGTAACCTTTTAAACTGAAATTACTTTTGCATCAACCTAATAAAAACTCTAGGGGGAATCAGTCATATAAAAACCCCCAACAATTTTGTGAGATTTACCTCCAGGAGCTAGACCGGGTTCCCACAGTAAATCTGAGAGAAAAATCCTTTCATTCTTCTGACAGAGAGAGGAAAAAGGGACCATTTTGAAAGATACCAGAATCCTCCGTTCTTCTTAACAAAGTCTGTCTTCAATAGAAACTAATTAAGGAGAGCCTAATCTCTGGAATATTATCAAGCCTAATGACCTGGGGAAAGAGAAAAACCCAACTGCAAGTCAGCTCTAGCCTTCAACTTTGGAGAAAGGAAATACAGTGGTACCTCGGTTTTCGAACATAATCCATTCTGGATGACCGATTGAGTTCTGAAACATTCGAAAACCAAAGCACGGTTTCCCCACAGAAAGTAATGCAAAATGGATTAATCCGTTCCATACCTTTAAAATCAATCCCTAAAACTGCAAATTTAGCATGAATTTTACTATCTAATGATACCATAGATCCATAAAATTTACGGTGTTCATAAACCGAAATGTTCGTCAATGAAGACTTTCGAAAACCGAGGTACCACTGTACTGAATCCAGCCCATGGCAGTGAAAACAATACTTAGAGGGGAAACACATAGCACTGAAAGCATACATTAAAAAATAAGAAACATCTAAACCAGCAATCTAAGTTCCCATGTTAGGAGACTAGAAAAAAAAAGAAATTAACCCAAAGCAAGCAAAAATAGAGACACGATAAGAATTAGAGCAAAAATAAATGAATATGAAAACTGGAAAGTAATACAGAAAATCAATGAAACCAAAAGATGGTTCTTTGAAAAGATCAATAAAATTGATAAGCCTCTGCCCAAGCCAACTGAAGAGTGAGAGGGAGAGAGAGAGAGAGAGAGAGAGCACAAATTACTAATATCAGCAATGAAAGCAGGGAAATCATGACAGATACCATGAAAATTAAAAAGATAATAAAAGAATACTATGAATAACTTTATGCCCATAAATTTGATAACCTAGATTAAATGGGCCAATTCATTGTAATACACAATCTGCCAAAATTCACACAAGAAAAATTAGACACTCTGAATAGGTTTCTATTTATTAAAAAAATTAAATCAATAATTAATAACCTTCCAAAACGGAAAGAACCAGGCCCAGATGGGTTTACTGGTGAATTCTACCAAACAGTTAAGGAAGACATTACAGTGATACCTCGGTTTTTGAACTTCTCCGTTTATGAACATTTCGGTTTACAAACGCTGTAAATGTTATGGGTCTATGGTATCATTAGAGAGTAAAATTCATGCTAACTTTGCAGTTTTAGCTGTTGATTTTAAAGGTCCGGAACTGACTAATCCATTTTGCATTACTTTCTGTGGGAAACTGTGCCTCGGTTTTTGAACATTTTAGAACTTGAACGGTCTTCTGGAATGGATTATGTTCAAAAACCGAGGTACCACTGTATTCTAATTCTGTACAGTCTTTTTTAGAGGATAGAAGCAGTGGTAATACTTCCTAACTCAGTCTAGGGGGCCAAAATTGCCCTAATGCCAAAACCAGGCAAAACGTTCCAAGAAAAGGAAACTACAGATAAATATCTCTCATGAACATAGATGCAATAATCCTTGACAATATTAGAAAATCAATGAAATTAGAAAATCAACAACATGAGAAAATTGAATACAACAGTATATAAAAACCATACACCATGATCAAGTGGGATATATCTCAGGTATGCAAGTCTGGGTCAACGTTTGAAAAGCAATTCATGAAATCAATCACATCAACAGACTAAAAAATAAAAATCACATGATCATATAAATAAATACAGAAAAAGCATTTGACAAACTCTAATACCATTCATCATAGAAACTATCAGTTAACTAGAAATAGAGGGGAATTTTTTCAATGTGACAAAAACTAGCTTCAAAAAAACAACAGCAAATATCATACTTGATGAGAAACTCAAGGCTTTCTCACTAAGATACACTAAGGTAAACCCGTCTGGGCCTGGTTCTTTCTGTTTTGGAAGGTTATTATTATTAGGTTGGTGCAAAAGTAATTGCAGTTTTTGCAATTATTTTTAACTTTTTAAATTGCAATTACTTTTGCACCAACCTAATAATAATTATTGATTTAAATATTTTAATATACAGAAACCTTCAGTCCCACCCAGTTGGTAGGAATCCCCACTGCTTTTTACAACCAGATATTGTGGGGGCTCCTCCGCCCACTATCAGTACTCCAGGTTGGGGAGCCTGGTGTGGGGCTGGGGTCCCTCACTCCTCTGGGGGGAACCTCTGTGGCCGAGATATCCCTGCTGATTCTGCACTGCCACATGAAGGTGGGGGGCTGGACTTTTTTGCATCTCTGCCCCTCCTACCAGTCTCAGCTTGGCTTCTTCTCTCTATCCTTAGTTATAAAACCTGTTCAACTAGACTTCAGATGGTTCTTCGCCTTGATTGTTCTATAATTTAGTTGTAATTTGAATGTGTTCATGGAAGGAGGCAGGCACAGCATTTATCTACTCTGCCATCTTGAATCTCCCTCGGGTTGTTTCCTTATTGTTAAGAGTTTTTTTGTATATTATCAGCTATATCTTTTGCGTATATTTACTCCTACTCTGTGGCTTGTCTTCTAATTTTCTCAACATTATATTTTGCAGAGAAAAAGTTTTTCACTTTAATAAAGTTTAGCTTATCAATTATTTATTTTATGGATGTTGCTTTGGTGTTATATCTAAAAAGTATTTATCATACCCAAGGTCACCTAGATTTTCTCGTATGTTATCTACTAGGAGTTTCATAGTTTCATTTGCATGTTACATCTAAATCTATGATCCATTTTGAGTTAATTTTTGTAAAGATTGTAAAGTTCTTGTCTAGGTTTATTTTGTTTTGCATGTGGATGCTCAGTTGTTCCAGCATCATTTGTTGAAAAGGCTACCTGTGCTCCATTGTATTGCCTTGTGAATTGATTAGAATAAAGTGTTATTGTGGAACTTCTTTCAACTTAGATCTAATCCCCAAATGTTATTTTGTTCACTATACTAAGTACATCTTCTCAAGTTAAAGAGCCCAAACTGTAGTGTCACGATCCTAATAGCTATTTAACAAGATCTGCACCAATGTGTGTTGCCTACTCCATATTAGCTCCACACCTCATAAGCTGCACACTATTGTTAGTAGAAAAACTGTCACCAAGGCACAACTTTAAATTGTTTACTGTCATATGAGTAGTTCTCAGATTTTTTTTTTTCCAGAATGTTCAGAAACGTACTTCAGGTTTCCTGGGGATTTTGCCCACAAATGATCTATTTCCTTAATTTCTACCAATAAATTGAAGAATGCTTAAATTAAGAAGTCTCATACCCAGTTGTTGAAAAACTCTTTTAATTTAGTGAAAAATAGCTGGAAGCATTCCATATATAAAGGCTGCCTCCAAGTATCCAGCATATACAAGAATATGGAAGGTGAGCAGGAGTGGTTCTGGAGAGGAGTGACATAAGTGGCTGACTCCCACTAGCAGAGAAAGCATAGTTACTTTGTTCATTTGGCAGCTTCATCATCAAAAGTTGGAATCTATGCCTCCTGAAACTTACCTAACATATGTGGTGCAACATGGAAATGAAGCCATCTTAATCTCAGACACAAACAAATTTAAGGTCTCCCTGCACATAGGTCAGTCTAAGTTTTGCAAAATTTTGTGATCACATGTGAAAATCTAAGTCCATGCACCAAACTGAAGGGAAACAAGTCAGAATTTCATTTCATTCTTATGTTATTTATTTCTGATCTTAACTGGGAGATTTTTGAGTTGTTAACATAAACTATTTTCTAGTAATAATTAACATAAACCAAATTTTCTAGATCTACTTATAGTCTAATACTCAAGAAGTACAAAACAAACTATCTCCTTAGCATACTATCCAATGTGCCTCAGACATTAAAGTCTAAATTTCTGGACTGTCCTTTGTAGTTTGTCACCATCCATGGCAACGTAGCAATTCTTTAAGCTCTGTTAGTCATGGTTTAATCTGGAGAGCCATGTGTGTTTATTTTACTTCCAAACAAAGCAGATAATAATGATGATTACAATTAGCCACTAATATTTTCATATGTTGTTTTAGGTACTCACATATGTCTTAGTAGAGAGTGAATCAGACTTGGAAAATCATAAGAAAATTGGCATCAAATATGGCTATTTCCTTTTATATGGACAAAGATGGAAGTCAACCAGTATGTAGTTACCTTCAATGTTTGTCATCATTATTTCAACTGGAATTTCATGGCCCTTTTGTTAGAGTTTGGTATAACATATTTGTTTTTCAAAAATGATCATCATGAGTATTGCATTTTGGCAGCTTCTATGCTATTCTAAGTACTAAACACTTGAGGTTTATTGGTAAGTGCATTCAAAACTCAACAAAGAAACCAAGGACCATTGTTAAGCTCCACGTCAGTCATTACAGAGTGATTCAAATTTAATCACATGGGTGATTAAAGTAGGTTTTCAATTTATGCTTAACTATTTCAACTTGACTCTTTTATTGTCAAAGGTAAAAAACTACTAAGTCTAAGCTAGACTCAGGCCTTATAAGGATGAATAATACATACATTTCATGTTCATAAGTGTATATGCTATCTCACTATAATTTCAAGCTTTTTGATCTCAAGATCGCTTTTCATGCTTAAAAATTATTGAGATCCCTAAAACACTTATATACATGACTGACATTTATTGATATTGGTATATGAGAAATTTTAACAGAGATATTTTGTAAACATTTTAAAATAACAATAATAAACCCATTACATATGAACACAAACATTTTTGTGAAAAAAATCTATATTTTCAAAAAAATATTGACAAGGGTGACATTTATATATTTTTAAAACTAATTAATATCTTGCCTAATTAATACAGGACAGCTGGATTTTCCTGCCCACTTTTGTATTCAATCTTTTATGACATCACATATCACACAGACTCTGAAAAACTCCCCTGCACAATTATGAGAAAATGAGAGCAAAAATTGTAAATAATATCTTACTACTGTTATGAAAATAATGTTTACCTTGTGCACTTTCTGGACCACACTTTGAGAATCCTTAGGGATATTTTGGAATTTTTTCAAAACCGTCTATGGAAATCTCATTCCCTAAATTTCCCTCTTATGTTTTTTGGTTGACCTTTTGTTTGCTCCAACATGTATTGCTATCTCAGGCAGCTATGGTGTTATGTTAAACTATAGCCAACAACTTTTTTAAAGCAAAAGCATTGGAGATACGGCTTTCATCACTGAGTGAGCTTTGAACGAGGTCCAATAAAGGCAAGTGTTGTAAATGAGCTTTTCTAGGAAGCTGCAGGACACATGAAATAATGACAATCTTCTGAAGATGAGGCTGTTTGGGAGCTTCAAATCCATTCCACATCTCCAGTGGCTGCTACACTGCTGGTTTTCACAGCTACCATGACTGCAAATCTGCTTACTTTTAATGCTATCACAGAGCTGGTAATTGAGGACTGGTAATATGGCAAGTTATATGCTTCTGAGCTTGCTGTTCTTACAGAAATTTAGTCATTTTTCTTGAATAAACTCTCCTCAGATTAATTTCCATTTTTGAAAATGTTGATTTTAATGTGTTTTTTGTTTTTTTCTTTTTGCCCGTGTTCTCATTTTTTTATGGAGGAGTAGATTTTCAAAAGTCCTGACTCTACAGTCCTAAAGTGCTTCTTCCTTCCCTCTTATTTTTTATAGACAGCTTTTGGAATCAGAAACTGTGGTTGTATTACTTGTTGTTCTTCTAAGACTTAGTTCATGTTTCTACAATATTTGATTAGTAAAGGGGTGTTTGTTTAAGTACTTCTTTTAATTTGGTGTTTTATCTATGTTAATAATGCCAAGGTTCTGAAGCTAACCAAATAATCAGCTATATTGAGGAAAGCTTTAACCAACAAGAATTTAATGAATACATTTTCTAAGAGACTCAATATAAAATGCCATAGATTGAATCACCCTATTGTGGAGACTTTTGCTAGTAACAGACAATGAACTAAACTTTGTAACTCAAGCTAGAGCAAAATAATTCTATTATTGAAGTGAATTTTGTACAATGCATTACTGAAAGAGTAATAACTATCAAGTTTTGATGTGAATAAAGGAAATGATCAATTTCTTAAGCTAACCTCAAGAGAGATGAGAGAGGAGATAGTAGCTATATTCCAAGCAAAGGACAATAATGTCTGGATAGAGGTAGCTGTGGGAGGAATTGAGGAAAATTGATAAAGATTTTGGAGTATTGATGTTCAGAGGCAGGCCCTTGTGAATGCTGAATGCCAGATAGCTTTCAGTTTCTTACATTTTAACAGGCATGTGTAATTCGGAATACATTTTATTAAAATACTCTACTTTATATAATTATTTCTGATTTTGATTTAGCAGCATCATTTTATTCTTCCAAAGCCTTATGATATATATATAGTCTAACAATTACGTTTGCCTAGAAAAAGTGTTGCATACCTCATTGCTGAATATCACTATGGTCACCTTCAAAGTACTCCCCTTGGGAAGCTATGCACTGATGCCAGTACCTACCCCACCCTTCAAAGCAATTTTGGAACTCTTTTTCTGGAATGGCCACCAGAGCTGTTGTTGTATTACTTTTGATGTCCTGAATGTCATCAAAATGCCTTCCTTTCAATATTTCCTTTATCTTTGGGTAAAGAAAGAAGTCATTGGGGACCAGCTCAGGTGAGTAAGGAGGGTGTTCCAATACAGTTATTTGTTTATTGGCTAAAAGCTCCTTCACAGACAGTTCTGTGTGAGCTGGTGCATTGTCGTGATGCAAGAGACATGAATTGTTGGTGAAAAGTTCAGATCGTCTAACTTTTTCACACAGCCTTTTCAGCACTTCCAAATAGCAAATTTGGTTAACTGTTTGTCCAGTTGGTACAAATTCATAATGAATAATCCCTCTGATATCAAAAAAAGGTTAACAACATCGTTACAACAAATTCAAGAACTTAATTGTCAGACCTCGTGTGTGTGTGTGTGTGTGTGTATGTGTGTATCTATCCATCTATCGATCGATCGATAGATAGATGGATAGATACACACACACACACACACACACACACACACACACACACACACACCGTTGTATTTTTTCGATTTTACTCCAAGCTAGGTTAAATAAAAACATGAAAAAATTCAACCTAGTTAATGTGTTCTATAAATAAATTACAAATTATTTCTTTACAGATAATCTAGAACATAGAAAAATCATAATAGCTTAGAGTTTATCAGTTCCATACTATCACCCATTGGCTGAAGCTCCTTAACAATAGGCCTAGTTGGTATTTGCCCAGCCTGAATTTGGATACTTAAAGTGATGGGAAATTCAGTCTTGCACCAAGCCTGTTTCACATTGGGATAAATTAGATTGTGGGAAAGATTTTGTAAGTTAACTCTAAATCTGTTTCACTATAGCATTTGGTACAATTCTGTACTCTAGAGCAGGATTTCTCCATTTCAGTATTACTAATATTTTCAGTTTGATAATTATTTACTATGGGTGCTATTATGTGATGTAGAGTTTTTAGCAGCATCCCTGGCCTATATTCACTAGATACCAGTATCGCATTTTCCCCTCATTTATGACAATCAAAAATGTTTTTAGACATTGCCAACTGTCCCATGAGGTATAATATCACCCCAAATGAGAAACACTGCTCTAGCATAATCCAAAAGAACTAAGATTTTGTACTAATAAGGGCCTAGTCTCAAAATATTACTCTGCCAAGTAGTGTGGCTTTGGGCAATTTACTTCCTCTGAGACCCAATTTCCTTACTTTTAAAGTGGAGTTAATAATATCTTCCTCCCAGTGATGATGTCAGATGCAGTTAAAGCGGACGAGAACTATGTAACATGCTTCCTCGTACTTAGTAAATCATCAGTAAATGCTAGTTTCTTTCACAGCCTCAGAAAGCTCTTGCAAATTGATTGGTTATGGTATAAAGCTACATACCAAACCACATACAATTAAAAGAAAAACTTCAGCGGTATATGACTGCAGAGTTACACAAACAGAAATAATCACTCCTGAGTTCTGAAGCAGCCATGGCAGTGTGGGTGTACACTCCCCCTAAAAATACTCAAAGTGAAAATGGATTTCAGCCCGCAGAAATACGTTATACTTTTACAGCCTAAGGCACTGTCAACTGTGTTGGCACTATTATGCTTTCCCTGCAATCCATTCTCAATAAATATTATGTTTGCAATTAAACAAAGAGAGAACACTTTAGAAAGAATGGGAAGAATGCATTTATGTGACTAAAAAAGCTCCCAAAATTTTCAAAGGAAGGAACATTGCTAAAGCAATACCAGAATTAATTACATTCAAATGGCACAGAAGATTTCAATGCAATTTAGTCTGAATTGCTTACAGTCCCACAGTTTAAGAAAGGACTTGCTTTATTCAGAGGTAAAGTTAGACCAAAGACCAAGTTTATAAACTCTTTTCTTCTTTGTCTTAATAATAGAGTTACCAGATAACATATAGCACATCCAGTTGAATTTGAATATTATATAAACAACAAATAAATTTCTAATATATCTAAAATGTTGTATGTGACGTACCCATATTAAAAGATCATTTGTTGTTTACCCGAAGTTCAAACTTAATTGGGCATTTTGGTTTTGTGTGTGTGATTCATTTTTCTAAATCTGGCAAACTTACCAAATATGTGATACATTCAGTTTAATCCAGATTCTTATCATCTTTGCCCAGGAATACTACATGCTTTTAGTCTTTCCTCCCATTCAAACTCCCCACTCCAAACTGCACAGAAGGATGAGTTGCTCTCCATGGAAAGAGGATAATGCCAATACATTGCACCCTTCAAAACAATGTACCTTCAACCTGCCTTTACTGCTTTAACTGCCCTCTTTTCCTCCCAAACTCACAAATAAACACATTTCTTTTCCTGGGAGGATGTGCTCCAGCCACATGATTGCTTTTGTATAATGTTCCCTCCTCTTGTGAAAGGTTTTCTGTTCTGCACCCTCCTGTCTTCTACCTACTGCACACCTACTCGAGTCCAAATTCAGCTGCAGTCCCCTTTCTACAGGCTTCCACTCCTCCAGACAAAATTAGGGAGGCTCTGCCTATGGAATTGTGCTCTTGCTTTATTGTGCATTTCCTACTGCACTACTTATTTTAAATTTAAATTAAAATTCAATATATATTTCCCCACAATAAGAAATTGGATATTACTTGGTTGGTAATTAGTTACTTCACCTGCCCTCCATTCTTATGGTGGGACAGGAAGTAAGCTAACATTTAATCTTGGCGTGGGGAAAAGAATGGAGTTTGGGAAGAGATACTACAGGCAACCCCTTCGGGAAGCAGTGCAGGGGGTAGTCAGTGGATACCCAATTTTCTAGTGTTCCCTGGGCCCAGCTGCCCCTGATTTGTAAGTAGAATGAGCTCCTAACCCAAGCTAGCTAGGAGCCTTTTGGATCACTGACTGTGTCCAGGAATGGCATGACACCAATTTGGTCTCCATCCTCATTTAAGTGGAACAGACAAGCACCACTAGTTTCCTTCAAATTTCAACCGTGATGGAAAAAATATAGGCTGAATCTTAGCATGCAAGGAGGGGTAGCTCTGTGCAGACTTTCATTCAGAAACTTTTCAATAATGCTACCTTATTTTTTATGAGTTGATATTTGAAGGAACCTACTCATCAAGTTAAGGCAGGGTTTTCTGTGTTATTTTTTCCCCAAAATGGTAGCTTTATTTGACACTGAGTTTCATAGGTGTGATGATTATGGTTTATTCATCTGTGCAATCTAGAACCTGACACAGTGCCAGACTCAGAATAAGCAACTCATAAGATTACAGGCATTTATTGAGTGATTAAATGAAACATGGTATGGTATATCACTTGCTTTATCAAAAGTGAGATAATATTTAATCTCTTTTCAGTAGATTCACCCCACTTGCCCAAACATGCCATTATCATTGCTCATTTTCAACACCATTTATTTCTCCAATAAAAAGGTATGTCTACCATTCATTATTCTAGTTAATAAACCTTGTGTAGATTTTGATAAAGCTATTGTTGTGTACTATAAACATCACATATGAGAGTGTGTAATCATGATTAAGGTGCTATCTGTACCAATTAAACACACCTTCACTGGGTTTTTCAAATCTTAACTAACAACTGCTGAGGTGTAGATTGGAGTTAACTTGTAAATACATAAACTGCATTGTTTGTCCTGACATATTTTAAAATAATAATTAAAAGAAATAATTTCCAACATAAACACACCATCCTATGTCCTATTCAGGGATGGTGGAATGCATCTGTATTAAAATGTGTAAATAAAACTAAAGAATCTTGTACTCGACCTCACTCAGATCACAAATATTATCTTTCATTTTTTTTTAAATTTATTTGTGACTGTGCATCTCAGGATTTTTCTGGAAAAGACCTCATTTCAAGGATTCTAAATATTTATTGAGCAATAGTTATGTATTTATTAAATGTTTTTCTACCCTGTTCTTCTGTTCAGTGAAACAATATCATACAACTAAATGTGATTTAATTTACATATCATTTAAAGAGTTTTCACATTTCAAAAAAAAAAATCCTCCTAAAACCATGTTAACTGCTTTGTTTTATTTCAGGAGTATGGTAAGCATAAACCAGCTCCAGTCCATCCAACATTAGCCAAATACCTATGCATTATTTCATATCATTAGCTACCTTGGGTTCAACAATTCTTTGTAATGTAGGAATAGTTCTGCCCAAATATTTTTACTATACTCTTTTGTGTCTTTATTCATAGTATATCTCCTCCTTACCCTCTTGGTCTTTCTTTCATTCTAGTCTCTTTCTTCTTTTCCTTATTGGATTAGCCTATCTTCTACAGGCTGCATAAAAATGCAAGGAAACGCCTGTCCTTCCTCCCCACAAAAAGTGCTGTTTGACTTGCTCTTCAGAATAATGCTATATATTATAATGCTACTGATTATAAGAAGAATGGAGCTCTGTTCTTATTATGATGAATATGAGAATGATAAATGGCTTCAAATAAAGTTTATTCAAAACATACTTCGGAGATTTCCATCTCATCCTTAGATGCTTTATATAACCTTGTTTCATGGTGTCATTATCTTTTGTGGTATATAAACCCAAAACAACAAAAGAACAAGACAAACAAATGAGAAACAAAAACTCATAGACACAGACAATAATTTAGTGGTTACCAGAGGGTAAGGGGGGTGGGGGGTAGTAAATGAGGGTGAAGGGGAACAAGTATATGGTGATGGAGGGAGAACTGACTCTGGGTGGTGAACAAACAATGGGATTTATAGATGATGTAATACAGAATTGTACACCTGAAACCTATGTAACTTTACTAACAATTGTCACCCCAATAAACTTTAATAAAAAAAAAAGATAACTAACAGTTTAGAGAATCTGTCACATATACTTTACATATGGGTGCTACAATCTATCAAATTTAGGAGACATTTCCCTGTTACGGCACTATTCAGTTAGTACTTAATCTATTTGCCATTGAGTTTAGGGGAATTTCAAATTTCTAAAGATGATCTGTAATGTAATGGAGAGAGTACCAAACCAGGAGTCAGCTGATCTGAGTTCTGGTTTCAGCCCTATATTCATTTCCTATTGCTGCTGTAATAAATTAACACAAACTTAATGGCTTAAGAGAACACTAGTTTATCGTCTTATAATTCTATAGATTACAAGTCTGACACAGGCCTCACTGGGCTAAAATCAAGATGTCAGCAGGGCTGTGTTCCTTTTGGAGGCTCCAGGGAAGAATGCATTTCCTTGACTTTCCAGACCTAGAGGCTGCCCCATTTTGTCTTGTGGCTCCTTTCATCCATTCTCAAAGCCACAAATGTCTTAACATCTACCACCATTCTTTCACAGTCACATTCCTTTTGACCTTGATTGATGCCAGGAAAGTTCTTAAGGACTCCTGAAATTAGATTGAGCCCACACAGATTTTGGCAGTGGCAACATTATTTTGCCTACCACATGCCTCTTCACCACCAGTATGTGATCTTAGTAAATCATTTAACTCCTTTAACTCTTAATTCCTTCTTCAGCATAATAGAGATAATTAATAACTCTGCCAACATAGGTGGTCTTTGTTCATTTTATTCTCTTTGATCTTTTCCCTAAGGTGTATGCCTGTGAGATGGCCTGTGGGGCCTCTGGTCCCGCTCCCCACATAAGAACGCAAGATATGGTGAGGCCAAAAAGGAACATCCATGGAGCCATAGGTAGGGGAGTCATACCACTATATTCTCTCTGGCGGCTGGGCTGAGACACACACAGTAGTAGCCATGCGATCTGCAGTCCGCCATTCACTTCTCTGCCTGCCAACCAATCAACCAATCAACGCAGCCCCATAGTTACATCGGTAGCCAATTGGCTAACCAGTTACAGCTGACGGCCAACCAATCACAGTTGATGGCCATTCACTACTCGAGCCAGCAGCTCCCCACACAAGGCTGAGAGCCTAGAAACTGCTCTCTGGAACTCCGTCCCCACAGAGTGCCATATGGGCTAAATAAAATAATAAATGTAAGAAATTATTTGCACATTAGAAATCAAGTTATCATTAGTTCTAGATTCGTATAGCAATTTGCTTAGTTAATTAATTTGTGTATTGAGTGAGTAACTATGGAGTACTTACTGTGTATTTAACATTATTGTATATTTTACAGGTACAGTAGTGAACAAGTAGGGTGCCTACTGTCATCAAGTTGAAATGTAAAGACAGAAAAATTGTGTAATTGAAAAAATATTAGGTGGCTACTCCAGTCAGGGTTAATGAACAAAGACAACATTTCTGAAGAGGTAAGCTGAAAGCTGAATAATGAGATGAGAAATAAATTCAGGTGGGCATTGCAAGACATGGGAGAGAGTATTCCAGGCAGAGAGATAGGATATAAGATGAGTTCAAGTTTGGTATGTTCCAGAAATAGCTGGAAGTCCACGCAACTGAACATAATGAGCAAAAAGAAAAATGTGAGGAGGTGAGATTGGAGATGAAGGTAAGTAATTGAGTCAAATAATTAAGCAGTGAGAACTGGTGAGGACTGGAATATGTGTTCATGATGAAGTCCATTTAAGTTTTCCTTTTTCTATTTTATTGGTCTTAAAAGGTTGCTGCTAAATTTCTTGCCTGGAGGGAATTTATTAAAGTCAATAGAGCTTTTTAATGAATCTGGATAATAAAATAATATAATTAAATAATTCATTAGAAAATTTGGAGAAAAACAAGCAAACATTAAAACCAATACTTCAGTACTATCGGTCCAACAACTAATAAGAGAGTCCTGGGAAGTCCTTGGTCTGTCGGTTCTGGTCTGAGAATGAGAAAAATATTGTCTTCATCTAAATATATCTTTATCACCATTACTCTTAAATAGGAAGTTTAGCTGAGTATCATATTCTAGGTGAGTAATTTCCCATTAATATGTAAAAATACTGTTTCACCATCTTCTGGCATCAATTTTTACTGAAGAAAATAAAATTTTGCTCCTCAGTAGGTAATTGACTTTTCCTTTCCTGCTTTTTAAAATTACAGTTTTCTCATTGCCTTTGGTTTCTGAAGTTTCACTATGAAGTGCCTATATTGGATTTTTTTCATCCTCCTAAAAATTCAATATGATTTGCAAATTGAGGATATATATCTTTTTTTTTTTAATCTCTCACTATTATCTCTTCAAATATTGCCTATTCCACATTCTCTACTTCTGGAACTTCTGTTAGGGGTATGTTGGCCTCTATTCCATATCTCTTAGTTTTACTTACGTATTGTTTACATATTTTAAGATTGGCAACTTCTCTTCTACCTGCAAGTCTAGTGAGTCTTCAATTAATAATAAGTAGCAAACTAATAATTAATAGCAAACACTTTAAACAGTTTACTAAGTGCCAAACACTCTTTGAAGCCCTTTTTATACGTTAATTCATTTAACCCTCATAACAACCTAATGAGATTTGTTACTATTATTTCCTACATTTTATGAGGAAACTGTTTAATTTGCTGTTATAAAAACACACCGAGTTTTTTTAATTTCAATGACTATTTTCTTTCAAGTTCTCTTTTATCACGAATTTCTAGCCATAGCCACCTTTCATTCATAGTCATCATACTGTCTTCAGTGAATGCTCTTTCTGAAAAAAATATATAGTGTTGTTACCTGTAGTTTTGAATTTCAATAAATTATATTTTTCATAGATCTCATAGTTACATACTTGTAGCAACTCATACAGTTTCAAACGTCTATCTTCAATTCATTATTATGTGTCTGAGATCAATTTTTGTTTTTCATATTTAAACCGTGTTTCCCCAAAAATAAGACCTAGCCGGACAATCAGCTTTAATAAGACCCAGTCTTATTTTACTATTATATACATTTTTTGGCACCCCAGTATACAATGTCTTTTATTTCTTAGAGTTTTTGCTATCCTAAGCTTTGTTTTTATTTGTACTTCTAGTCTCTATAAACTTTTCAGCACATGAGTATTATACATGCTAACATTCACATTTCACAAGTGGTTTACCTGTTCCCTGGATGAATTTTTCTTTATTCCTGGGACTCATAACTTTAAATCCACTCTGCCCCATATAGGCTTTCTTCAGCCTTTATCAAACTAAGTTTTCTCTTTAGTTTTGTAAGAGGTCTTTTCCATCATAAGTAAGCGGGGAATTTTTCAAATGCTTTTTTCAGAATCTGTGGTATTGGTCATTTGTTCTCCTGAAGAATATTAATATAAATTGTAATAAATTCTATCATAGTTTTTCCCCTCATGGCTAGTCTTTTTCAAATTGTTTTTAAGAAAAATTTCTCACCCATATTTGTCACAAATTGTTTCCTATTATTTATTCTATTGACTGTATCGTTTTACTTTCCATGTTTTGGGCTTGATAGATTTTCTAAAGCTGAGCCATCGTTATATACTTATTTGATAAGTATATTTATTTTAACCCAGTTGGTTTGGTTTTGTAGTATTTTGTTTAAGATATTTGCAGGTAATTTTAAGGGTGATTCAATTCTTTTTGTTTTTTTCATATTGTCCTATTCAATTTTAGGATCAAGACTGTATCAGCCTCATAAAATGGGTTAAGTAATATTCCTATTTTTTTATTTTCTAGAACTCATATTAGATAAATATTTACTCCCTAATATTTGTGTGTGAAGGTTGTTGTGAGAAAGATAGCATTTCCTCTTCATTGTTACATTTTTTATTTTTTCTTGTGTCAATTATTTGTAATTGTCCTTTTCACTTCTCAAATCTATTGAGTAATACTTTGTAACATTCTTTGATAGTGATTACTTAACATGGATGTAATTATTCCCCCCTTTGTCAATCTGTTCTCTTTTAAACAGAGACAGTTTCTATCTTACATTCTCTTGTCCCCCACCTCCTCCCTTCCCACATGGGTTGCTTATCAATATTTTTGGATTTTCCAAAGGACCATGTTTTGGTTTTCTTAATTTTACCTGTTTTTATTCCACATTTCCTTGACTCTTGTCCTTAACTTTACTATTTCTTTCCTGATTCTTTGTGTTTATTCCAATTTTTCTAGCTTATTTTGTTGAACTCTTTGCTCACTTGTTTTCAGTCACTGCTGTTTCCTCATAAACATAGTCAAAGTTTCAATTTTTTTTTAACAAGTACTGCTCCAGATTCGTCTCACAAATTTCCACATGTGGTGCTTTATGGTCAGTCGGTTCTAAGTATTTCATCATTTTATCTTCATGATTTCCTCTTTAAACAAGAGATAATTTCATAGTTTGTTTTGTTTTAACTTTCAAGGCATATGGGATTTTAAGCTTTTCTTTGGTTACTGATTTTTAATTTTTATGCATTATTGTCTTGTTCCCAGAAAATACAGTCTTTACAACACTAATTCTTTTGCATGTACTGAGGCTTTTGTGATCTGGCTGTAATGGATGCTGTGGTGCTCTGTCCAGATGGTTTCCTCAAGGCTGACTCACCTATCCCCCAGCTGCTGGTAATATCAGCTGCTAATGGCTCCCAGCATGTCCTTTACCGGAAATCACCCTCAGATACAGGGAAATGCCTCTGGCAAGGTTGTGCCCCTTCCCTGGCTCATCTTGCAGCCAGTGACATACAATATCCCCTTACCTCAGTTTGGAAAAACTCTGAAGGTCCTTCCCAACCTCAAAGCTCCCATTAGGGTTGGTTGAGCTTCACTGGGAAACAACTGTGGGTCATCTTCCTCTCTGCCTAGTCCTGCCCTTCTCATATACGTACAGGCATATAGGCATATCTCCTAAGAGCAGATCCCAATAAATATTTTGCATACAACTCTCTACCTCAGATTCTGTTTCCAGGGGACCTAATTTAAGACCTTAGTATAAATTTAATGCTTGTGATTGTGGCATGTGTGTTAAAGAGAATGTGTAGCCTGTGTTTGTTGGTGTAAAATTCTATAGGCATATGGAGTTGATTAATTTTTATTATTATTTGTCTCTTGATCTATCATTTTTTGAGAGGAGTTTGTTAAAATCTTTCAACTACAATTGGTATTTTATCTATATCTCCCCACTATTATCTAAATTGTGACTTTATATATTTTGAGACTATATTGTTAACTGCATACGTTTTCAGGAACTTTAGATATTCTTGATCATTATCAGTATATAGTAATTTTCATTGATCCTTGGCAAGTTTTGCCTCAGGTCCTTTTTTTATCTGAAATTACAATTGTACTCAACTTTCATTTAGCTGCCATTTGCCTGCTCCACCTTTCCTTCTATCTTTTCATTTTCAATCGTTCTGTATATTGTGACTCTAAATGTGAGAAAAGGTTAATGGATCACAAAGACGTACTCAATAGTTAAAAGACTTTGCCCTGCTATGAAGGGAAAGAATGACTCAGAATGGAAGACAGCCAGGGATAGCTATCCACTTTCTCTCCTCCAAATATGTCAACAACATGCCCCTTCTTTGCCCTGCATGTATCATTTCCTACCCTGTTGCTGTAATGAAGCAGGAAGGGAGCTTCATCACCTACTAATTATAGGGTAATACCCAGCCTGGGGTAAGCAGCCAATAGCATTGAAAACAGTCCAAACTGGACATTTTTAAGAGAGAATATTAAAATTTTAATTAACACTTACACTGAACAACTGATATAAGCCAAGACTGACCTAGACAAATTGGCATGTATGGTCACCCTACTTCTCCCCTCGCTTTCCACCTCCACCACATGGGTCAGGTAATTGGAACAGTGTCTTTGAGGAAGAAATACAAAAAGATGGAACAAAAGTTCTATAATTCTCTTCACAACCAAAGAGAATATTCTTCAGCTTAAAAAAACAAAGTGAAACCTATGTGTACAGAACTCAATATAGTGCAGGAAAAATTAATAAAGCATAATACATATCTAGATGTTGCCCCCCAAAAAAGTCTGAATTGGATGAATAAAGAAAAAAAATCCTTCGAGTATTAATATCTCTGCAGAAAAAATGAGTTAACCTCAGATCCCATCTTAAGATACTTAAAGACAGAAAACAAGTAATTTATAGAGAATATGAGAAGGGAAATGATGCGTTTTTTTAGAGACTATAGTCAGTCAACTTATCTCTTACACATTAATAACAACAAAAAAGACACTCTCCA
Organism: Rhinolophus ferrumequinum; assembly: GCF_004115265.2. Classification (NCBI taxonomy): domain Eukaryota; kingdom Metazoa; phylum Chordata; class Mammalia; order Chiroptera; family Rhinolophidae; genus Rhinolophus; species Rhinolophus ferrumequinum. Next base: position 32,652,150 of record NC_046294.1, on the reverse strand, counting down.
ATATACAAGAGATAAGAATATGCTACTCACTTAATTTAGGGAACAAGGAAGTCAAAATAGAAGAGCACACGTGAAGGACTCATAAAGAAAAGGAAAAAAGTCTAGAAGATGTTTCTACGGGACTCTAAAGAAACGTAACATCCAAATCACCAGAAGTGATGATACCTGTAAGTACTATACAAATTAAGCCGAATGCAGCATTAAACCTGCAAGAAAGTGGAAGTATTTAGAATTCCTTTCACAACGACATCAAAATGAAGCTTAAACGTAGGCAATCTCAGTATAAATTATTATACTGTTCAGTGGAAATAATACTGTAAAATTGCACAAAATATTTCCCCATAAGAACAATTTTCTCAAGTAAGTTTACCAACAAATTCAAAAGTCCAATAAGTATGACTGAAGTTTCTTTATTGAAGAACTTAGGTCATTCTTGACAAAAAAGCCTACAAAGAAATATGCCAGATTGTTGATGGGACTTTCCTTGCTTATTTGAATAAGATTGACTTTTGTTTCAGGATACTTCTGTAATTTAATATAGTAGTGAACAATATTACTCTATAAATAAGAAAATAAGCTTCATGTGAAAAGGAAGCAAATGACAAAATCGAGATTTTCCAGAGCATCATGTATTACTAATTGTAAGCTCCGGTCACCATTCCCTTTATCCTCATCTTATCCTGAACTATCATCCTAGGAATCATTTTTATCTTTAAAAAAAGTAAGACTATTTCTCCAGGCCACAGAAGATGACAGAATATACAAAGCGGCTGGGAACTGAGAGACATTTTAATGCAGCGGTTCAAAACCAGGTGCGATTTTGCCCCCAGGGTAATGCCTGGAGCCTTTTTCGTCACAACAGGGAAGGGGTGGGCTACTAGCATCTAGTGGATAGAGACTGGAGAGGTTGTTAAACATCCTACAATGCGTAGGACTGCCCCTCACAACAAAGACTTACCCAGCTCACAACATCAATAATGCCAAGGTTGATACAGTCTGATTAAATTCAATCCTCTGATTTTATATGTATTAAAACATAGGCTCAAAGAGATTCCAATCGTTGTCCAACGTTGAACGATGATTATGTGACAAAAAGAGTAAGCAACAAGTGACACAGTTAGTAAATGGTCAAAAAAATAAAATTACATGTGATTATATGAGAATGAGATTATTTTTACCATAAAAGCATAGAAATGGCTGAGGTAAGGCTCCAAATCACGCACATGGACAATTTGCTTTTCTTTCTTGGACAAGGTCCGTATGCAGCCCCAAGCTTGGCAGAGGCAGGTTTTTTTTCCTACTACCCATCTGTCAGCCAGCCCACCAGTAGGCCCATGAAATCCATCAAGGTGGTTGTTCCTGCTTAAATTTATGAAAGAGAAGATTGCTTTTCCTCCATCGTTAATGAAGACCTAAAAAAGGGTGAAGTTTTTTAAAGTCTCTGCCAGATGTTGTTTAATAATATCATCATTCAGTCTTTGAGGAGACTGAATTCTATCTACAGTCTGCCAGGTCATATGCCCTAAAAGTTTATAGTTTCATTAATTTTCTTTATGTGGATACAGACAAGGCTCAATCCTCAACTCCCTACTTGTTCTTTATAAGAACATTTTCCTCAGGCCATTAGATATAGGCAGACACAACTTAGTTGAAGCTCTTTTGGGCCACGGTGGTATTTGAATTTGAATTTTCTTGGTGTTAAAGTCAAAGAATTATACATAGTCTCTCAATTGGAAGCATTAATTTTGAATACTGTTGCATTTGCTCAGGGATTATTGGGTCTGTGAAGCTAGAACAAACTGTATTAATGTGCTACCCACAGAGCGACACCAATTTATAGGGGATTCCAGGAGAAAAATACAATCAAGGGGAAGCCTCAGTCATAACCAGGAAAATCATACCAATCCCAACAAAAGCAAAGCAAGAAATAGGAGATGTAGCAATGAAGTGAGACATCAGATGTTTCAAGAGTAGAATAAAGTTAAGTTCAGGTCTCAAATGATGAATAGTTTAAGAATTCTTTTGCTATCTTTTTATGGTGCTTTTTCTATGTCATTGCGGGGGGAGGAAGGAATTTTCTTCCAGAGGCCATACAGAGCTCAGTAATTAGGATTCGATTTTAGTTTTAACAAAAATTTTAAGTGCAAAAGTTTGAGAAGGAGACTTAGATTTCTTTGGTCCAGAGCCCCAAACAAGGAAGCTCAGTAGTGGAACAAGGGCCTGATAGCAATCCAGACTCTACCAGAAAGTAGAGATTTCAATAAATGACCTCAAGATGGAGTTAGTTTGAAACAGGCATAGATCCTCAAGGAGTGAGGAAACGTGACCCCTCTCCCACATAGAGTCAAGTGACTTAACTGCTTGAAATCCAAGCCTGAGTCAGTATAAAGGTCAAATTTGAGAGGGAGGTTAAAAATACTGGGATAGACAGCTCAGGGTTGCTCTTAAGTCATAAATTATAAGCAGTCTTGTTCCACATAAAAGGAAAATGGTGGTCAGAGAGGAACAGTAGAAAGCACCTGTGTTTGGGAGTGACACAGATCTGGGTTTCATTCCAGCTTTTTCCTCTAATAGTTTCTTACCCCTCCTTTATTTCCATATTTTTCATCTGTGTCATGGAGAGATTAATGCAAATCTCACCCAGTAGCTGTGCTGATTCGATACCTAGTGGACTGCCTGTCCCATGTAGCATCTTAACAAATAAGTTATTTAGTTCCTGGTATTGTTAAAACTTATTCTATCCTACTTCACGCTGAGGGTTCATGTACTTAGCTTCCAATTGTACGTATATGCTTGCCACATACTCTTCACTCTGTGTTCTGAGCCTTTCCCTAAATTGGATAATGATCCCGTACTTTATCAGCCTTTCTGTAGCTTGATGCATGCTCTACTCACTTATATAGTCCACACATTCCTCCCCTTAGCTGTGCTTTACTCTGTCCTCCTTGGTTCAGTATATTCCCAGGTAACGGTTAAAGTGATAACCTTCCCCGCTTGATCTAGGCCCCCAAACTAGACTAACCATACATCTCAGTTTACCTGAAACAGTCCCCATTGAGGTATCTGACTTCCTATCCAGGTAAGCATTTGTTCCATACTTTTCCATTTTTATGAAGATTCATTGTTAGTTTTTGTAAGACAGTGTACTGGAATGGATTTGGCAGATCTCCCTTCACTTTGTACTCCCAGTTTCTGCTGTGTATGAGCCACATGGGTGATTAACAGAATATTCACTATAGTAGGAAGATAAATATGAAATACGACCAGCGACAATCCCGCTCTCACATCATGATCGTTTCCAGGAGCTCCATTTCAGGGACAGCATTTGGGACAGTCATTCATAAAACAAAGTGACCTCAGAACCTAACAGCCAGGGACAGCTAACTCTTCTGGTTTGAGGTACTAGTAGTGGACAGTTATTTGATGCTGGGACACCTTCCAACTACTGGACACCTTAGCCAATTTTGCTGTGCTATGGCATACAAAGTATATAAATTCACCAGACCACCAGTTGGTGGGATTAGTGGAAATCAAGAGATATTACAGTTGACTCGTACATGCAGGACATGTGGGATATAAAGGCTGAGCAATCCTGTCTTAGACCAGATAGCGTATTCAGAATACTCTTGCTACAATAGTTTTACATAGTTTAAATCTAAAACTATTTCTTTTATTGTTTAAAAATACTTTTATTTATTTTACAATAAATCCTTTGGCAGCAATGAGTTTAAAAAAATGAAAAAGTGTCTGTAAAAAACATTTTAAGAACTGAATTTTCTTTTCTCAAAAGTTCATTATGCGTACGTGACTTGTGAAAATATTTGTTAGTATTTACCGTCTACCATGGAAGCCAGAGTGACACCACTGACAACATAAAGACATAAATCTGTGGAAAGAAACATCAGTGTCTATTGCAAAAGTTATGCGTTCAAAAGAATGTGCCTGAAAATGATAACTTAACATTGGCAACCACTTTACATATTGTTCTGTGAAGCATGACTAATTAGAGCAAATGACTATTCTTCAAAAATAAATTTGCTCTTTTCAAGTCCAAGTATTCTTGGGCATATACAAAAAAATCAGGGGCAGATGATATGTTGGCTCCATTAGCAAAAGAACTCTGCAGTTTTAAATAATGGCAGTTTTATATCCATGTCATCAGACACTTCAAGTAAAAAAATCACTTAAGTTCAATAATATTGCAATTATTTCAACCAATTCATGGAATCAAAATAAAGCTATTTGGAAGATGAAACATCTGACATAACTTTCAATAGTATTACAAATTCAGTTTAAAAGTTAAACATTTAAGAGAAATAATTGTTATGATAATATGAATAGATATTTTGGTGGACCACATGTTATGACTGAAAACAATGTTCTTAGAAATCTATAGAAGAGAAACATACTTATAGAAATAGTTGTACTAAAGAATATAATTCTCTTTGTATTAAACCAGTATTCTACCCATTCAAATAAAGGTTACAATTGTCAAGACTGACAAATTCTATATATCTGTGTATATGTGAGTGTGTATAATTTCACACATATAGATAGATAGAAACACACAAACACAGTAATTAAAATATAACATGTTTGAGACAAATTTGATATTAAATACAAAAACAATGCTTCAGGATCTCAGGTCATGCTTGCTCTCTATATTGCTCTTCATCAAATGGCTTTTAGAAACAAATGAGCCTTTTAAGAACTATTTTGTAAATAAACATAAAATTCTTAATATTATTTAACTTTTTTGTTAAAAAAAAGTCTTGTAAATTTTGGTACCTCGTTTTTTATTTTCAAAATCAGTTTGAAATTTTAATGAAAATATTCAATAAATGGAGCACAAATCAACAAAATGATAAAACACTGAATAACAAGGAGGAGCTGAACAAAGTAAACAATAAGAACTCAAATGGTGCACAGATATAGTTTTGAAATTCAATAATTGCACTTTAATGTATCTTGACTCTTAGAAAGTCTTTTGATGGTGCTCTTATTTTTAATTATATATATTTATATTCTGTACCAAATTGGAATGAAACTGAGAAGGCCTACCATGTTAAATCTCTACTTTTGATGAAACTTGCAAAACTAATCATAATAGCAATAATTTAATTGGACAACTTTGTCTTGTACAAATACATGAGGAGGAGGTATACTACGAATAAAGACGCAAAAGAATACAGTAAAACTATTTGGGCAGAACTATTCATATGTTACAGTACAAAACAAAGATATGAATCGAGAATCTACCTTATTTAGAATGATTTGTTGAGCCTAACAAGCTTCTGTACACAATAGAGATTTTTTCCTATTAAAATTAATGTATGATCCATCAAAGAGTCTACTGAAGACATCAGCAAATTCAAATGTATTAATCAGAAGATTGTGGGCAGTTTTATCAAACCTTTAATAAGACTATATTAAAATACATTTTTCAGAAAAAATATCAGTGACACAATATTAAAGATAAGTATTGTCAAGAATCTTAGTAAAGTATGTGAAACTGTACTAAGAAGAATTATTATGCTTATCTTATTTTTTAATGCTCAGTCAACATAATAAAGGGTTAGGTGACATTTATTTATTTGCTTTAGCATTCAGGAATATCTGTTATTTTTTATTTAATTTAATTTTGAAAAGTTTTAAGCGTACTACGAACAATTTGGGGAGTAATAAGTGAATATTTCAAAAATATATAATTGTTTTGAGACATTCCTTACATTCTCAGATGTGTCTTGCTCTGGGCGACACCTTACATGGTTTACCTGCCTAGGATGACTCTTTTAGGTCCCCCTCTTCTCGTAAATTCCGTTCAGCCAATGGACAAAAAAACCTCACCTATGTAAGCATCTAATAAAAAGGGGGAGGAGAAGGGAAATTGGGAAGAAAAAGGGAGAGGAAAGTGGAGAGGGAGAGGGAGAAGGAAAGGGAAAAGTTTTCAGGCTTTGGGTGAGGAGGAGGAGCCAAAGGCTACCTTGATCTCTTTTATGCCCTTTCAAATTTTCCATGTGATTATTTCTCTTTTTATTTTTTTAAATAGAGATATAAGGTACACGTAGTCTAATGAAAAAATCTGTTCAATGTCCTGCTTTCTGCGCTGTTCTATGAATTTTTCTTTTTAATTTATTGGGGTGACAATTGTTAGTAAAGTTACATAGATTTCAGGTGTACAATTCTGTATTACATCATCTATAAATCCCGGAATCAGTTCTCCTTCCATCATCATATATTTGCTCCCTCTTACCCTCATCTCCCAATTTTTATCTTTGTATGTACTATATGACCACTACCCAGACCCAGATATGTATGCCATGTCCATCTCCAGAATGTTCCCTCCTGCTCATCCCAGTCAATACCACTACTACCAAAACAGCAGAGGGAGTCACTGCTCTAATTTCTTCACCGTAGATTAATTTGGCCTGTTCTGGAAATCCCCATAAACATAAACATGCAGTATGTACTTTTTTATGTTTGACTTGCGTTGCTCAAAATAATGTTTTTGATATTAATATTGCAGCTTGTTCTTTTTTGTGACTGCATAGTATCACCTTGTCCCTATTCCTTCATTCTCTTGTTAATAAACATTAAGGTTGCCTTCATCCTAGGATTCTTACAATGAAAGACACTATAAACATTTTGCACAAGTCTTTTTGAGGACAGCAACTCGTTTCTCTTAGATAGTAATCGAGGAGAGGAATGACAGGTTCATAGGATGAGTGTACATGTAACTTTACTAGAAACTGTTAGAGACTTTTCCAAAATAGTAAAGCTATTTTATCATTTCAAGAGCAATGTATAAAAGTTTCAGTTGCTCCCACATTTGGTATCATTCGGTTTTGGTTTTGTTTTGTTTGTGTTTTGCGTTTAGCCATTCTGATGGCAGTACAAGTGACACTGTGGTTTGAATTTACATTTCCCCTGTGAGTAATAGTATCAAACACTTTCTTCTTATGCTTATGGTCCATTTGGATGTCTTCTTTTTTAAGTGTCTGTTCAAGTCTTCTGCAGTGGGGTGTAGAGATGGTGTCTTTTCTTATTGATCTCTAGTTCTATATATTTTCTGGATATGTGTCTTTTGCCAGATACATGTACCGTGTTTCCCCGAATATAAGACTGGGTCTTATATTAATTTTTGTTCCAAAAGATGCATTAGGGCTTCTGTTCAGGGGATGTCATCCTGAAAAATCATGCTAGGGCTTATTTTCTGGTTAGATCTTATTTTCAGGGAAACATGGTATTATAAATTATATTATGAGTATTCTCCCACCTTCTATTGTTTGCCTTTTCTTTTTCTTAGTGGTGCTTTTTGATGAGGAGTAGTTTTTAATTATGGTGATGTCCAATTTACCATTTTTTTCCCTTTTTTTGTTTAATGCTTAGTATCTTCACCTACACTAAGGTTACAGAAACACGGTCGAATGTTTTTCTCCCAAGCTCTATAACCACAATCCAATGTTTTCCTCTAGCCCTCGTATTTAGATCTATGATCTATCTCAGATTAATTTTTATACAGGGTGTAAGGTGAGTGTCAAAGTTTATTTCTTTTTCCATTGGATATCTAGCCATTCGAATGTCATTAATTTTTTAAACAGGTCTTTCTCTCCTCTGTTAAATTTCATTAATATTTCTTCGTCGAAATTACTTTTCCTTTACACCAAACCAGAGAGAGTAAATCATTTTGCTCAACAGTAATTGTACAATTCTGTGCCTAATGTCCTTCACAGAGAAAAAAGAGAAGAAACAATTGAGGTCGTCTCAGGGATATATGCATGCTGGACCTTGCATTATCCTTTACAATCAAAAGCTCCCCTCATCACTCTCCCTCATTGCTTTGTAACCATTTCTCATTCACAACAGCTACAAGGACTGCCCAGCTGCTATTTTAATTATGTGGATTCCTTGATCAAAACAGTTGTTTCTAAATGAACTTGACTTTAAAATGCCTTGCTTGTTCCTTGGGTAACACACACACCCTTCAGCTGTAATGGTGTGTGCTTGAAAAAGTTCTAATTTGGGAAACTGGACACAAATTTTTTTCCCCTTCTTAGTGCAGTGGGTAGCCTTCGGCATGTCAATTATCAGTCCTCTTCTTAGTGTCTTGTCTATCTAATGATGGTGTTACAGTTATCTAAAAACCCTATGGCTCTGACATTCCAGGATTCGATGAGGGAACTGGATGTTCTCCCATAATTAACTGCCGGTGCTCCATCATCCATTAGTGTGTTTGACAGGAGAGAAAAGAGGAAAGGCTTTTCTCCTTCTACTTCTTTCATACAAATACCAAATCCAATTAATTCCAATTAAAATTTGTGGTTTTAATTAGTTTGTCTGATAGGTTTTTGAAAAAGCTCATAAATGTAAATCTTTGCCCTCCCTTTTTCAGGCTTGACAACTGTCTTGCTTTTTCTAATTTGAGCTCCTCTCACTCACTTGTGCCACTCCTGATTCATGATTCTTTGTTCCTGTTTATTGATTGTCTTTTTTTTCCTCCCTTTCCTCCTTATAGTGATAACACATTACTTAAAAAGAATTTTAGAAGGAGAGGCATACAGATTTTAGATTACCTAGAAACTACTTCATTTATGGGAGAATAAAGTATTGTTAGAGGACTTTGAGCCCAGCTGACATAGTCAATATCCCAGACCCATGTTTTAACCACTCCCAGACTGTGAAGCATGTGTCATCCTCTCATGACCTGCTTAATCATATGTTCTGGGGAGTGCCAAGGAAACCCCCACACCCAAATGTATTTCTCATAACAGCACATGTTCATTGATGCTTGGTTTTTGTCAATTTTATTGTTATTTATTTCCACTTTATTGTACTTATGTACATCAAAATAAATGTACTAAGACTCAAAGTTTCATGAGGGCAAAGGTTTTGTGTGCTTTTTTAACTTCCATATTCCTAGCACCTAAAACAATACTAGGAAATAATAGATGCCTAATAAATAGTTGTTGAATAAATCAATGAATAAATTCATAAATTTTAAAATGAATGAATTAAATAAATTAGTTTAACTGTACTGTGTAACTTGTAATTTTACCTCAAAACTTTTATCCTGTTATTAAGAATTTGTTATAGCAACATGCCTTGCTATGTATCAGCTATGATGCTTAACATTTTCTTCATTTAATGTTCAAAACAATTTTATAAGAAAGTTACTATTATGATTTTTTAATTATTATATTCAGGTTTAGAAAGAATAAATAACTTACTGGAAAATATCAGAGTTGGTATGTGGCAGAATCAGGATTATGACTCAATTATTAAAAAAAACATGTATCAGAAAAATTTAGACATCAAGAAAAGAAATAATATTATACCACAACTACTATGAAATTGTGTCACAATTCTGCCTAACTTTTATTCTCATGAATTTTTGGTTTCATATAATAAACCAGAAGATATATTTTTAAAAAATTATGTTCTAACTGTTAGGCCTGGTGATAATTTATCTTTATATCTATCATTTTAATGGTTGCATCGGCCATTAATTAGTTATCTATCAGAGCTGCACTGCCTTGCAGGACATTTTGTCCTGTCCAAACTGTCCATACAGACATTTAGATAATACCAAAAAAGTCCTTGATATTTGGTCCTGTCCAAAATATCCATGCTTGGAAAATATCCCTGGGTTCAAATAGCCCATAGCATTTATTTATATTTTTGGTTTACAAAATTAATACATAAAAAACACTATCATGTTTTATTGGTCCAATGATGGAGTAGTGGCTGTATTGCCAATAATAATCCTTCTTGCCTTGGGAGCCTAGCTAGTAATGGCACATGGGGTGAGGCAGATGGGTAGGTATACACAGACCAAATGTCTCTGGATGTTTTGGACAGGACCAAATATCAAGGACCTTTGGGGCATGAGACAAATGTCTTCATGGACATTTTGGACAGGACCAAATGTCCACAAGGTAGACCAATCCCTTGAGAAACAATCCCTTCTCTGGTAAGGCTAAAATCATTCTCACATGAAAGATAATATAGTATAGTAATATGTAATTATTATTTAGCTAATACAATAAATTATAAAGAGATATCAGAGGATCTATTTGGAATTTATTTCCCTTCATTTTATAAAGCCCAAACCCATGTGGTGATTCTTCATCATTCAATTTGTATGTGTGAGGGGTGGGGAAGGCAGTAGGTGGGTATGAGTGGCTGTGCTCACACTTGTGCTTAACATTCAGTTGTTCTTAACAAGAACTAGATTCATCTTCTTCCTTAAGAAAAAGAAAGAAAATAAAATCTACGGAAGCCATCCAGTGTTTTAGTTCTAGCCAGACAAGCAGATTAGCTACATTTCTTAACCAATAATTAACCTTCTATCCATATTCTCCATTCCTCCCACTCTTTTATTATCCATCCTATATTTTTCTGTTATGAAAATAAAGATTCGATTTTACAAAAGTTACATTTAACAAAAGAGATGTGACAAGCAAGATATAAGGGCAAAAATGATAAATAGGAGGAACGAAGAAGGACCTGTTTTATTTCCATAGCATTTTTTCCAACCTTCTAGTCTATTGTTTACCATATGAGTCATAAATACAATGCAATCACTTGCCCACCAGTGATAAATGGTGAATGAACAAATGATGTATTATGGATTGTACGGAGCATGGAAAATTTCCTAATGGCACAAAGAACTGAACTCAGTGCTGAAGAATTGTTAAGAATTGGATAATCCAGATGTAGAGAATGACCTGAATAAAGATACAGAAGAGGGAATGAGCTTGGTTCACTAGTGGGAGAGTGTTGTGTGGCAGAATCAGACTGTCAATAACTAATGATGTGGCTGGACCAGCCCTTGTGGTTCTTATTATAATTGTAAGATGCGTCCAGCAATAACCATCAGGAAACTTTGGGGGTAAAAGATCTTTTTGTTATTATTATTATTATTATTATTATTACTACTACTACTACTACTACTACTACTACTACTACTACTTACAGCTACTAGAGGTCACAGGTAGAGAGAGTGAGCAGGCCTGGGGTTCTGCTGTTATGGGGTCAAGAGTAGGTGCAGGCTCACTCTTAATTGGTGAATTTAAAACATAAAAGCAAGAATTTAAAGTATAGGAACAAGAAAAAAACAAAAAAACAAAAAACCCAAGTGACCCAAATGGTCAGTTATTGAAATCAACCAAGATCTCTAAAACAAACGGGGGTGGGGACTCTGCCCATTCTTTATCTAGTTTTGTGGCTGGCAATGTGTTTATTTGAGATAGCCGTCTTTGAAGCAAGTGCATGCCTTGGCAATCAAAGCTGAAATCAGGCACTTGCATTACAAAACTTAAACAAAACACAAGTGTCAGGGATTACACCACAATTACGTAGCACAGGTACAGAAATAGGAATGGTCTTAAAATCACTCTTCTCCAACCAATTTAATCTCAGTGGTACATTTTTTTCTAAGAAAAAGTAACAACAATCTTTTCTACTTTTATTTTTCCACCCCAGTACTTCCAGTGAATGACTCAGGTCCTTCGGGCTCTTGGTGACTATCAATTATATTAATATAATATATAGGTTACAAAGCAATGTGAATAAATAAAAGCAAAGGCTAGGAGAACACATTTATCATAGCTCAATTAAAAATCTTATTTCTTAGGAAATAAACTATTTCATTAAAAGAGCTTCATTAATTATTACAAAAAATGTGAATGACTTCGGAAAGCATGATCTGGATAAATTAGGAGATACTTAGTGATTCGTTACACTTTCTGATGGCAAGAAACTTTCTCGTAGGAAAATGTCATCTAAAATGTTATCATTTAAAACTCAGTAATAAAAACAAAGAACTAATAGAAACTTTAATGTAATACTAAAGAGTCAGGGAAATAAATGTCACCGATCTACAGGAAACAAGATCTCTCCTGGCATCTATCCTATATTAAAGTATAGGAACAAGAAAAAAAAAAACAAACAAAAAACCCAAGTGACCCAAATGGTCAGTTATTGAAATCAATTTAGTGACCCAAATGGTCAGTTATTGAAATCAATTTAGTATGGTTTTGCTTCAATCCTAAGGCTTTAAAAATGAAACGCCTCTAGTCACAATCTTTAAGTCTATTTAAGAATCCACTGTCTTTAGTAATTTCCTATTATACTACAGGTGCTGTTAGTGTTTCAAAGAAGTCATAGCCTCCAGAGAAACTTTGTGACACATTCATTTCCTTAATCAGTTTGCCTCCATTTACAGTCATACCTGGTTTTACTGCACTTCACTTTATTGTGCTCTGCAAATATTGTGTGTTTTACAAATTGAAGGTTTTTGGCAACCCTGCATTCAACAAGTCTATGGGCATCATTTTTCCAACAGTGTTTGCTCACTTTGTGTCTCTGCGTCACATTTTGGTCATTCTCGCAATATTTCAAACTTTTTCATTATTATGATATTTGTTATGGTGACTTGTGATCTTTGGTGTCACTATTGTAATTGTTTTGGGGAACCACATACTGTGCCTATATAAGATGGCAAACTTAATTGATAAATATTGTTTTCTGACTGTTCCACTGACCAGCCACTCCCTATCTCTCTCCCTCTTCTCAGGCCTCCCTAATTCAAGACACAACAGTATTGAAATTAGGCTAATTAATGACCCTACAATGGCTTCTAAATGTTCAACTGAAAGGAAGATTAGCCCATCTCTTACTTTAAATCAAAAGCTAGAAATGATTAAGTTTAGTGAGGAAGGTATGTCAAAATCCATGATAGTTCCGGTGACTGGATTAAGACACTGTAGTACATTTATACAATGGAGTAATACTCAGCCATAAATAAGAGTGAAATCTTACCATTTGCAACAATATGGATGGACCTAGAGAACATTATGCTAAGTGAAGTAAGTCAGACGGAAAAAGACAAATACCATATGATCTCACTTATATGTGGAATCTAAAAAATAGAATAAATGAGCAAATGAATCAGAAACAGTCTCAGAGATATAGAGAAAAAACTGGGGGTTGCTAGGTGGGAGGGGGTGCGGATGAGGGAGAAGGTGAGGGGATTAGAAAGCACAAATTGGTAACCACACAATTGCCACGGGGATGCAAAGACAGTTTGGGGAATATAATCAATAATGTAAAGATTTTGTAGGGTGTCAGATGGGCGCTTGTCTTATTAGGGAGACCACCTCAGGGATGGCGTAGATGCCTGACCATTGCAGTGTACACCTGAAGCTGAAGCTGAATACTAATGAATGTCAGCTATAATTTAATATATACAGCCACAGGATGTGGAGTACAGCATAGGGAATAGAGTCAATGGAATTGTGACAACTATATACAATGTCAGAGGGGTAGTAGATTGGGGGAGGAGGGTTACCACTTTGTGAGGGGTGTAAATGTCTAACTACTGCATTGTGTTGTACATCTAAAACTAATTTAAAAAAATCATGATGGTTCAAAAGCTAGGCCACATGTGCCAGACAGTTAGCCAAGTTGTGAATACAAAGGAAAAGTTCTTGAAGGAAATTAAAAATGCTACTGTAATGAACACAGGAATGATAAGAAAGTGAAACAGCCTTATTGCTGATGTGGAGAAAGTTTTTAGTGGTCTGAATAGAATATCAAAACATCTACAACATTCTCGTAAATCAAAGCCTAATCCAGAGCAAGAACCTAACTCTCTTCAAATCTACGAAAGCTGAGGGAGGTGAAGAAAGTACAGAAGAAAAGTTGGAAACTAGCAGAAGTTGGCTCGTGAGATTTAAGGAAGGAAGCTGTCTCCATACCATAAAAGTGTAAGGTGAAGCAGCAAGCACTGACGTAGAAGCTGCAGCGAGTTCTCCAGAAGATTTAGCTAAAATAATAAATGAAGGTGGCTATACTAAACAACAGATTTTCAATGTAGAAGAAACAGACTTATATTGGAAGAAGATGCCATCAAGGACTTTCATAGTTAGAGAGAAGAAGTCAATGCCTGGCTTCAAAGCTTCCAAGGAAAGGCTGACTCTCTTGTTAGGGGCTAATGCAACTGATGACTTAAAGTTGAAGCCAGTGATCATTTACCATTCAAAAACTCCTAGGACCCTTAAAAATTATGCTAAATCTACTCTGCCTGTGCTCAGTAAATGGAACAACAAAGCTTGGATGACAGCACATTTGTTTACATGATTTTTAAAAATATTTTAAGCCCAATGCTGAGCTCCATTGCTCAGAAAAAAAGATTCCTTTCAAAATATTACTGATCAATGGTAATGCACCTGGTCACCCAAGAGGTCTTAAGGAGATGTACAATAAGATTAAGTTTGTTTTCATACTTGCTAACGAAACATTCATGCTGCAGCCCATGGATCAAGGAGAAATTTTGACTTTCAAGTCTTGTTATTTAAGAAATACATTTTGTGAGGCTATAGCTTGCCATCAATGAAGCTGAGGGTCTTCCTAATTCTGATCTGATTTGTGACGGTTACTTAGAAATCTTTTTTTTTTCCCTCTTCTCTGCACATTTCACAGAACTTAAGGTTTCCCCTTAATAATCACTAACTCCTGAAGCAGCCAAAGACAATAGCCTGGTCCTGACTAATGGTCACAAAGTTTGAGACTCTGGCAAGCCAAAGATAACATCCTGACCTAAGTTATGTTTCAGCTCCTTGAGCCAAAAGACAAAATATCCCCCTCTGCTACATCTCCATGAAACCAGACAGAGGGATGCTGGAGCTGACCCCAGAACTCTCCTCAAATTATTTACTATCCTTACCTCACCTTCAAAGAATCAGCTCCTAAAGCAACCTCGAAACCCCTAATCCACAATGTCTTGTGATTATGCCCTATACCATGTTTCCCCGAAAATAAGACCACATCTTATATTAATCTTTGCTCCATTGGGGCTTATTTTCAGAGGATGTCTTATTTCTTCATGTACAACAATCTACATTTATTCAAATACAGTCATGTCATCTTTTTTCGGAACATCGTCATAATGTACTAAACGTGTCCGTCTGGCTGAGATCGTAACTGGGGCTTATTTTCGGGGTAGGTCTTATTTTCAGGGAAACACGGTATAACCTGGTAGTTACCTGTCCTTGTAAAGCCAGGTCTTTTAGAGCATGAGCTCACACAAACTCTGGATTGACATCAATCCTAATAAATGCCTTTCTTCACTATAAATTGCTCACTCATCTTCTTTCAGCCAGTGTGTGCAGGAAAATGGACTCATATGTTGGGGTTCAATAACACCGATAGTGAGTCCTCTGATGGATCTGGGTACATTGTAAACCTTCTGGAAAGGATTCACTATTCTAGATGCCATTGAGAACACTTGTGATTCACAGGAAGAGGTCAAAATATCAATATTAATAGGAATTTGGAAGAAGCCAATTCCAATCCTCATGGATGACTTTGAGGGGTTCCAGATTTCAGTGGAGAAAGTAATTGCAGATGTGGTAAAAATAGCAAAAGAACCAGAATGAGAACCAGAGACTGAATATGTGACTAAATTGCTGTTATCTCATGATAAAACTTAAATGGATAAGGAGTTGCTTCTTATGAATGAGCAAAGAAAGTGTTTTCTTGAGATGGAATCTACTCCTGGTTAAGATGATGTGAAGATTGTTGAAATGACAAGAAAGGATTTAGAATGTTACATAAACTTAACTGATAAAGCAGTGGCAGGGCTTGAGAGGACTGACTCCAATTTCGAAATAAGGTTTACTATGTATAAAATGCTATCAAACCGCATGAAAGGAAAAGCCAATCAATATGACAAACTTCATTATTATCGTATTTCAAGAAATTGCCACAGCCACCCCAACCTTTAGCAACCACCACCCTGAGCAGTCAGCGGCTTCAGCATTGAGGCAAGACCCTTTACCAGCAAAAAGATTTTGACTCGCTGAAGGTTCAGATGACGGTTAGCATTTTTCAGCAATAAAGTACTTTTTATTAAGGTATGTACATTTTTCGACATAATGCTATTACACACTTAATATACTACAATATTGTATGAATATAACTTTTACATACACTGGGAAACGAAAAATTTATGTGACTTGCTTTATTGTGATGGTATGGAACTGAACCTGCAATATCTTCAAGGTATGTGGGTGCTGTGCTCTGAACATCACGGGCTCTGCCGGGCTGAGGAATGGCAACAGTGACAAGAAGGCCAAGTTCGGCTTAGCTGTCCATGCTCTGGACTGTTGTCTGAGACTGAGTTTAGGAAAGTATTCACTTTTCCAAAACAGTTCAAGATATTTTATGCTTATTGTCATGACATGAATCTGTCTCCCAGGGTGTCTACTGGACTCCTTGGAGTCACACTAGACGGATCCTCCTTTCTCATATCTGCCCTTATAACACACATTTCATGGGTAAACAAATCTCTTCAAGCCTTCTTCAGAAGACACGAGTACATCAGTGCTTACTCTCTGTTCCACTTTCACATCCTTGGCTCATGCCTTTGTTTTCTCTGACCTGAACTATAATACCTTTCTTCCTAATGGGTCTCTCTAGCCTCAGCACCTTCTCCTGGGAAAAACATTGTGTGTGTGTGTGTGTGTGTGTGTGTGTGTGTGTGTGTGTGTGTGTGTTTGTGTAGAACATTAATTCTACAATAAATAAATTAGCAATATTGCCAATTCTCTCTGATCCTACCACTCATTTATTTATTTGTTCAATAAATTCAATGTTTCATTTCTATGCTAGGCACTAAGGCTATCCTAATGAGCAAGATGGACATGATCCTTGCCAATATAAAACTTAAAATCCCACCTATATTTAAATATGTAACATCAAAGACTCTCTTTTCACTCAGAAACCTACAAAATATATTTCCTTTTACTGGAACAGAATCGTTAAATAAATTTACTCTAAATCTGCCTGACACTCTACCGACACCTAGTAAATTCCTTGATTATTCCTGAGTTTCGAGTTTACATACCTGGAGGTCAAAAAGGTTAAATAACCTCACAACATGACGTTAGATTATTGGAATTAATAATAAGAATATATTAATTAATTATTATTATTACATCTTATTATTAATGGGATAAAGTTGTTTATTTCATAGAACTAGCGTAAATGTATGTATTCATATAAAATATTCAGCATGTAGTAGATGTTCAGAAATGTTGACATGAGTAAATAGTATCCAAGAACACTATATCCTCTGCAACCCATTCAGATCTTCCCTACATCTTATAATAAAATAAGGAAGCTCTCAAGCAATATACATGAGTGCACTTGTCTGAGCTTCAAATGACTAGAACTAATGCTGCAGGAAAACATTTTCCAGCGGTTTCAGACACGAGGGTAAGATTTATGATCCTTCCTCTTTTTCTTTTGCTATTATAAAGGCCAGTGAGTTCATTATGCAGACTTCTCTTGACCTAGTTAGATTCTGCTTCTGACAAGTGACCCGTATTGGAGAAGGTCCACTGGAGAAGGTTCGCAGGAAAACCAGCTATTCCGTGGTCTGTGTTTGCCCGAGGTGCTGAGTTTATCACTCAGCACCCTTTGCTCTCCTGACCATTTCTCGTGCCCTCTATCATAGACCTGTTCTCCCATTAAAGATAAGCGGGATTTTGACACTCCAAGGTTCACATGTGGTGAAGCCTGTCTTCATGGCTGCTGCCTTCTCTTAACCCCATTCTCAAACAGTTATGTTGTTTGGCAGATGACATTCAACAGGTGTGCCTCATGTCTTACAAGGTCTGTGGCTCTGAGAGAAGATCGAGCTAGAAAAGCTCTAACACTTCTGTGGATCTGCAGCTGTCTGTCATGGTCTGGCAGACACGGCCACAGGCAAGAATCTAAATACAGAACAAGATGGCATGTTGCCATCTTAGCAGATGGACACAAAGAAAAGTAGCCAAGAGCTCCTATAACAAGCAACACGGATGCAGGGGGAGGACAGGATATGCAGCCAATAACATCCAATTGATTCTTTATCCGTTGCTTAGAAACCTCGGGCTCAGGAGTAATGTCCTTTCTAATTATGACTTGAGTCAAGAACATTACCATCGTAAGGATCTGGATCTGTGACTGCCGTGGATTAGTGGTGGGAAGCAGAAGGTCAGCTAGATCTTTGACGCCAATAGAGCCAGCAATGAAATCTGCACTTGGGATGAGAATTGCCTCTTGGAGCTATGTCAGTGAATGCAGTCTGGTTGTCAGAGTTGAGAGGTAAGAGATAAAGATGGATCATGACATGCTTGTGTTCTTTTCCCCTGCTTTCACTCTGAGTAAGCAGAAAAACTAGGTGAGGCACAAAATGGTCAAAAATAAACCCTTCCTGTAATGTCAGACCAGGTTGTGCTGACTGGAGACAGGGCTAGAAAAAATAGAAAAACAAACGAGAGAAAACTGGACTCTGACTCAGTATGTTAAAATCCTGCAGGATTACTATAAAAGATCATGAGGCTTAAACTCAGAAGTCAGATCACCTACTTCCTATCCCAGCACCCTACTTACTAGCTTTGTAACTATGATCAAGTTACTAAGCCTCATTTTCCTCAACCAGAAGATGTGAATAATAGCACATTACGTTATGGGGCAGATGCAAATATTAAAAGAGTTAATGTGCACAAATACCTAGAACAGTATGTAGGGTTGGGTAAAATTTCCTCTCGTTCCCCTCTTAGGTCATCTGGCTGGTGAAATAAGTAAAATGGCATATGACAGATTAACAGGAGAAAATAATCAAGTTTAATTATGTATGTGTTAATCTGTAAAAGGGTTCCATAAGACTAGGGCCTAAGGACAAGTTAAGCAGTTGAGGCTCAGAAGCCATACTGAGCAAAGGAGAAAAGGGGATTTGGAACTTCAAAGGGCAGGAAGACAATGCACATGGAGATGGAAAAGTAACCGTTTAATAAACAAATATTGGCTGGGCCATCTTTAACAATGGGATACAGAGAGGACTTTGATCAAACAAGCCTTGCTAGGTTCCTCCCTATTTTTCACACCTAGTTAATATTAAACTATAGTTATCTAGCATGATGGCTACCTTCCTAGAGCAGTTCCTCTACCTAAATTATTTTAGGAATTTAGGAGGAAGTCCAAGGTTTTTCCTGAGTCGTGTATATCTTAAAAACAACCAACTTAAAATAATCAATATCCTAAAGAGGCATATTTTGGGGTAGCAAACTATGGTTCCCTTCAAGTGCTTGGTATAAGCACCACATCAATTTTAGTTCTCATTATCACATGTGAAACTTAGGCTCTCTCTGGAGAGCATAAGCTGAATTGTGTTTGAACCTCATGAAAAAAATATGTCCTTTGTACCATGCTGGTTCAATTGCATCACCCCTACCTAGCTTCTTACAAGATATTATACTGAATTTCCTTAATAGAACTGCTATTATCTGGTGGAAATTGTCACTATGCAGCACAAAACACCCCCACACCCCACCACACCCCACACACACATATTCCCAGCTTCAGTAAACCAAGACATAAAAAAAGAACAAGAATCAGTCCTCAATCCAGTAGTTGTCTCATTTTATAAACGTTTTTGGGTCTACCTCCATGGCTTCAGCAACTTCCTGTAAAACAATTTAAAGTCCAAACCACTCATCAGAGTCTAGACCTATTTATCCAATGGTATCTTAGCTAGCTATCCTTGGATATCATACAATCCCTTTCAAACTGTGTGTCCATATCCGAAATTTTCATGTCCACTCCCAACCTCCCCCCTGGAAATCTGATGCTCTTCCTATTCCTGTTCCCCTTGATTATCCCTATGTCCTGAGTTGCCCCTTTATTCTTAAAAGTGTTCCAGTTTAGATGGAAAGTCACATGATTGCCCTGTGTATCTCTCACCTCAGTGAGCCATCCACACAGTTAGCTGCTCAAGACAGGATTCCTACACTTTACCCCCACCTAACATCTCCGAAATCGAACCTGTCACCTAGCCTGGTGAATTACACTTCCCAATTATATCTCAGATTTACACCATTTTCTCCAACCACATAGCCAAATGCCTTTGTATAAGCCCTCATCTCTTCCCTGTTTTTAATTGGAAAAGCTTCTTAAATGATATTTCTACATTCTTTTTTATCCCCAAATATATCTCACGAGACTATCATAGCAGGTTTTTTTTTTTCAAAAAGCAAATATGACTGTCATTTCTCAGCTTAAAACTTTCTCAAGTAACTATATTATATAAAAGGAAAAAATATAAGCTTCTGACAGGCAAATTATTTTAATCTAATTAATACCTCTTAATGAATGACTTCCAAATGTGTACCTTCAGCGCCATTCTTTCTCTGGATGAGAGACTTAAATGTCTAACTTGAATATGCATCTCAACATAAAATATCCAAATTTCAACTTATAAATTTACCTCGTAAACTTACCTCATAAACTTGTCCTTCTCCCAATGTTACTGATATCAGTAAAAGGCAGCTCTATTCACCATTGGCTTTAACTGAAAAACATAGGCGACATTTTGACTCCTCTCAGTCTCACATCTAACATCCACTCTTTTAACAAATCACACAGACTCCACTTTATACTATATCCTAAACTCTATGACATCTCACAACATCCAGTACAACTACCACAATCCGAGAAAGTATCTCTCTCCTAGACTATTGGAATAGTCTTTCCCCTACTTTTCCTATGATTTTTCTTTTTAAATTAACTTAATATTTTTGTTTCTATTTTATCTCCTTTATTGGTTTATTAGCCTTAATTCTTTTTGTTTTTTTTTCAATCATCTCTAGAGTTTACAGTACACATCTTCAACTTATCACAGTCTATCTTCATATCATATTATAACACTTCATGTATAATATAAGAAACTTGGAACAATATACCTCCATTTCCTCCCTCATCTCCTTTGTGTTATTATCATACATTTCACATCTACATAGTTATAAATCTCATGTGTTATCATTTTTTGCTTTAACCTGCAACCATTTTTAAAGAGAATGAAAATTAGAAAATTGTGTTTTATTATTTCGCATTTCCCGTGCTCTTCATTCTTTTATGTAGATACGAATTTCCACCCTGAATTATTTTCCTTTGCCTAAAAAACTTCCTTTAAAATTTCTTGAGTGCAGATGTACTGGTAAGGAATTTTCTCAGCTTTATTTGTCTTTAAAAATGCCTTTATTTCACTTTTATTTTTTAAACTTTATTTTGCAGGTTATGGAACTCTAGGTTAAGAGTTCTTTTCTTTTAGTCATTAAAAATGTCATTCTTCCTTGTCTTCTGTTTGTGATTCTTATCATGTCCATCTGTATATAATGTATTAATTAATTTTAGAGGCTGCTTTTAAGATTTTTTTTCATCATTAGTTTTCAGCAGGTTGATTGTGGGTTGCCTTGATATTATTTATTTTATGTATACTTAGCTTGGACATCATTAAATTCTTCGATATATGTGTTTATAGTGTGAGGACTAAGAAAAAAAGCTAAAAAAATACTTTTCCTCTCACCTTCTAATATTTTTCTAACTGGGTTAATAATCAAATTAACAGAGACAGATTAACAGGGGAAAATCAAAATTTTAATATGTGCTCATGGAGAATTCACATAAACATGAAAATTCCCAAGACTGTGAGACAAAATAGGATGAAGGAGAAGTGGGGGTTGGGGGGAGGCAAGGGTCTGAGATTTCAAGGAAATAGTTAATTTACAGGTCACTGAAGAGGAGTAGAACACATGGCAGGTAAATTCTTACTTCAGTGAGACACAGGGGGTCATCTAACTCTAGCTACTACGCCCCTATCTGGAGCCTTCCTATCTACGATACTTAATTCAAATTAGGCTAAGGTGAATAAACTAAGAGTTCCTTCCTGGAGCAGGTTAGAAACCCATTGTCTTCCAAACTTATTAGACACACACACACACACACACACACACACACACATATATTTTAATCAGCAGTCCTCCTAGTATCCCTCGAAATACTAAATTTAGGAGTCATCAGCCAACATTTAGATAAAAGTTAAAGCCTGGACATGGACAATATTCTCCAGGGAAATTGTAAGAAGTGAGATGGTATGATAGAATTCAAAAGATTTTCCACATGGACAGATCTTGATATTATTATGCTAAGTGAAATAAGTCAGAAAAAGTTGAGAACCATATGACTTCACTGATATGTGGGATATATAACTGAAAGCAACAAAGGAACAAGGCAAACAAATAAAGAAACAAAAACTCATAGACAGACAATAGTTCAGTAGTTACCAGAGGGTAAGGGGGGAGGGACGATAGCAGAAGAGGGTAAAGGGGATCTAATATATGGTGATGGAAAGAGAAGTGACTCTGGGTCGTGAACACAACATGTGATATATAGATGATGTATTACAGAATTGTACACTTGAAATCTATGAAACTTTGCTAACAATTTTCACCCCAATAAACTTTAATTTAAAAAAAAAAAAGAGCTCAGACTCCCATTGTGTGACTTAAGCAAGTTTCTTAAATTCTTTAAGGTTCAATCTCCTCATCTGTAAATTGAGAATAAAAATAGTCCCTAAGTTATAGAATTACGGTCAGAAATAAATGAGACAATGACTGTAAAGCACTTTGCATAGATTTTTCCATGTAGTAAATGCTCTTTAAGTATTAGGTCCTACTAGTTTTCTACAAAGAAATACTCAATACACAGGAAATAAATGTATGGCTTTGGAGTAAAAAAGGTTTACTAGCAAAGAAAGCACAAGAATAATATCGAATAATAACAAAATAAAAACAAGGTGCATAGAAACAGAGGTTTTGTCCTGGAAATTTCCATGTTACTCTAAGGTTTGTAGAGAAGTCACCTCACTTCTGTAGTTATTAGTTTTTTTCTCTTAAAAGTTGGAATAAAATTACTCTCCTGTCTGGGATGGTGAAAAGCTTAAATGGCATAACAGAGTGAAAAGTGTTTGGAAAGTTACGTATATTATATAAGAACTATTAAATGATGATATTTGTGTTATTCAGGGTTTTCCAGAGAAAGAGAACTGATAGGATATATAGATAATATATAGAAATGAGATAGAGATAGAAAGATAGAAATAAAGATAGGTATCAATGATATAGATGATATAGACATAGATATAGATATAAATACAGATATAGATATAATTATATATTATAGATATAGTTATATTAAGTTGACGCAAAAGTAATTGCAGTTTTTGAAATTATTTTTAACCTTTTAAATCACAATTACTTTTGCACCAACCTAATAGATATATAGACATAGATATAGACAAGAAGATATTTATTATAGGAATAGGCTCACATAGTCATGGAGGCCAAGAACTCCCATGATGTGCCAGCTGCAAGCTAGACAACCAGGAAAGCCAGTGGTATAATTCAGCCAGAACCTGAAGGCCTAACAACTGGGGACTGATGGTGTAAATCCTGGACTTGACCTAAAGGCCTAAGACCAGGAGCAGGATGTGAGAGAGCTGAGACAATGGGTGTCTCAGCTCCAGCAGAGAAAGTATTCGCCCGTCCTCCACCTTTTTGTTCTACTCCGAGCCTCAACAGATTGGATGATGCCCACAGGTGTTGGTGAGGAAGATCTTTACTCAGTCTACTTATTCAAATACTAACATCTTCTGGAGACACTTTCATAGATAAGATCAAAAATAATTTTTTACAGCTATCTGGACATCCCTTAGCCCAATCAAATTAATATGTAAAACTAACCATCACGATATTATTAATGGAAACCTTATAGTAATGTCTAGTCCAGACCCCATGACAACTACTGTGATCATGTTTATATCAAATAAAGAAGGAAATGATACAGATGTAGGTCCAGTGATTAAGTAAGTACCCTCAGAGATGCAGAGAAAGAGCCAGGGCTAGAATTTCAGATTTTTGGCTTTATGTCTAGTTCTCTCTATATGGGCTTGGAACTGTTACAGTCCTTCCTAAGTCTGGATCAATGATGACACTTTACATTCTGGTCATGAGAAAAACCCTCTCTGCTGCTGTTTTGATGCTTTGCTACCAGCTGAAGAGCCCAAAGCTACATTGTGCAAAAACTACATATTTCCCTTGAGGTCAATGATATTGACATTTTCTGCCTGATTTCAAGATACTTTATCCACAAGCTACAGTAAATCTGATTTAGTCTCATTCTCTATTATCACTGATAATTCTGACTTTGGCAGGAGCATGTGTCATGCCAGAGAAACAAAATGAGGAAGAGGAACTTGATTCTGAGATATGAGTATCATATATGATGAAGGATTCCACTGTTCAACTCTTTTTTTCCACCTAGAATGAGGTTACCTCCAAGGAAACTTGGAAATAATTTTTTAAACACACCAATCAAATCCCAATCAAACAGGTATTTGTTACCATCTTCTCTGGCTTAGTATATAGCTTGTTCAACCCTGTGTAAGCTTAGTCACAAAAACCCCTTTGTATGTGGTGACGTAGAATGGAGAGGAGGTGGTGGGAGGAGAAAAATAACAAAATATGTCTTAGTCAGAAAATCCATACAGTATCTATAAAAACAAGGTGAAAATCTAGTTGAGCGATATGGAAATAGGCATTGTCTCTTCTTACATGATCCTTTGGGTATTACGGGTCTTCAGTCATACTGCGTGGACCATCATAAACGTGGACAGAGCCCCAAAACACAGATTTGGAACACACACACACACACACACACACACACACACACAAAGAGAGCCTTGGTCTACCCTCTTCTTCCCATTTGGAGGGAAATCTGTTCTGTTGTTGCTGCCCTTTTTCATTTTCCTGTTAACAAAAAAAAAAAAAAAAAGCTGCTTTTTCTGTTAGAAATAAATGTTTGTGCATTCTCTATGGTCCTGGTGGAGTCAATTATAGCTGAGCATGTGATTAAGGCCAGCCAATCAGAGTGCTCCATTTCTCTGGTTACAGTGATTGGGTTAATCATGGACATATGACCCAAGAAAGTGTAAGCCTTCCAGATCATTGATATTTGGAAACTGAGAGGCAAAAAAGAAAAAAAGAGTCCTCTTTCTTTTTTTTTTTTTTTTTTTTAAATCACAGGCCATAAGGATATAAGCTTGGTGATCTCTCCCATGACAGAAAGTTGGAGAATTGAACCTATTACATGCAGAAGGAAGAGCTAAAAGATATAGACAGAAGAGGCAAATAGACAACAAAGATAACTCCAGTAATATCATGTATATCACTGAATCTTGATATGCTCAATCAAGCTACTTCCAGATATGTAAGCCCATAATATATTTTCCTTTTAGCTCCAGAATTTCAAATTAGGTTTCTGTGGCTTTGGGCTAAAAGAGTGCTACTACAGCATATATTTGAGTCTTTGATAATCATAATCTCTAGGACCATGTTTTACCAGTGCAAAATAAATATAAAACAATTTGCTTGTGACACTGTTTATTTATTTATTTATTTTTTGACTAGGGACATGATTTAGATTAAAACCATCTAAGAATATGAGATGGAGGAAATCTTTAAACCATGGTGATCTGAATCATTCAAAAAAGTTTCTCTTTAAAAGCACATTGAGGAAGCAAACTCAGGAGACACATTAGAGATATAGCAATGAAAACCAACCCTCTCACTGCTTAAGGAGTGACTATCCTCCACTGTCCACACTTATGACCAGCTTTGATTAAAGTTGATAAAAGGTATTTCATTCATTGCATTTTTTGCTACATAAATTATGGTCACGCCACAATTATTTTGCTATAGAAGTGAGGCAAAGTAATATTTTGAACCATTAGTCAATGCTTTTATCCCTAGATGTTTCTCATTTCCCAATCTCTTCTCCTAATTAGAGCAACTGAGCACCATTTTGTTACTATTACAAGAAGAGGATACACCAGCAGAATGCCTAATGCAGTTTGTAGCCTTTGAGCAGTAAAGGCTCAATGGAAGAAAATCAGAGGGAATTAAAGAGAGCTGAGCAGTGGGTGAGAATCCTGGGAAGGAGCCCCCAGAAATACTAAAATGGAAGTGGCTGTGTGGTCCATGCCTGAAACAGCTCATTGTTCCTTCCATCCCTCATTTTCCATAGTTTCAGAATAAGCAGGGAGAGCAGTCAATGGCTTTTCATGCTCCCAAAATGGGCTCTGAGGCAGCAGAGAGAGTCAGACCTGGAACAAAGGATAGCACAACAGCAATCTGCAGGAATCCATGACCCAGGACCAGACCAGATTACTGATGTCATAGAAGACGTCTGCATAGACAAGCGATAGTCAGGAACCAGACATCGCTGTACCCTGAAACATGAACTATGGAACTTAGCTACTATCCTGGGGGGAAAGGGGCGGGACCTTATAATGATGGAGATTTTAGTTCCTGTCATCAGGAAAATGAGGTCTTGAAACAGAATTCTAATGAGTTATAGAAAAACAAAGGTTACATTCCTTAAGCACTAGAGTTTGTGCATAGACAGAGATTCATACTCACTACTGAAGTGTTAAAAATACTTTTTCAGAGTAAACTAACAAAAATATTTTTCAATCATTTACTATTTGGCTTTGAAATGATGGTTCACTAAGCTTAAGGTGTTGCATGAAATAAATAAGTTTTGTTGCAGACATTCAGCCCCTAACTCCACATTAGGGGTAGCCTCCACACTTTCTGCATCTCTTGGTCTTGGGTCTGGGGATATTTCCTCTTCACCTTATCAAAGCATCCTAGGCCAGCATCCTAATTAGAGGTGAACTGTAAACCATAAGAAAGGCTAGGCTAAAGAAGGTGGCCCACTCATCATTCCTGAAGTACGACTGTCAAGTGCAAAGCCATTCACCCCCTCTAATAGAGATTTGACAGAATCCTTCTTACATGAAGCAAGACAGTGCGAAGTAGAGGGGGGAAGTTCTCTGGGGTTCAGGTTAGTGTTGTCTACTACAAACAAAAAGCCATCTTTGTCTTATTTAGCTATGACACATTTTCCTTTTCTTTATTTTAAAAGGGAATAATATTTATTGAACACAAAATACACATCAGGAGACATGCTAGCTTTATGTGTGTTACGTCCCTTAATCCTCGCGACAACACTGTCTGGTAGGTTTTATTGTCCCCATTTTCAAATGAGGAACACTCAGTGAAGTTTAGCGATTGATCTCAAATCGTATAACTGATAAGGGAAACATTGTGAAATGCAGTCAGATTAGTCTGGCTCTGAAGCCTGTGCACTTCAACTATAGCATATACCTCTCAAACTTCAACTACATTAAAAGGCCCAAATTTTGGCTTGATGGGTTAGTGTTAGCTGCAAAGTCATTCTGCACTACCTGTGTGGTTTTTTGAGTAATGCTCATCCTTGCTATTCTTTGGCCAAGAATCCTCTGCTCCTACAGTCAAACAGCTGGGTTTTCTCATCTTTAGCTCTAATCTAAAATGCTACTTCCTAAGAAAGACTGACCCTAATGACCTTACCTAAGTGGAAAAAGTGGTCCCCAGCTCCTATCCTCTATCCCGTCAGTGTTGTTCTGTGTTTGTTACTTCCTTAGATGATCTTTTGCATCTGTTTTTCATCTCCTCCAAAAAGACTCCCCCCCCCCCCGCCCGGGCCCTTTAGCAGGTTTTTGACCTTCTATTCTTGTGTCTCTACCCTGATATCCCAGCGGCCAGAATGATCCTTTTAAAACGTAAGTCAGTTGTTACAGCCCTCTACTCAAACTCCTCAGTTTTCCTACCTCACTCACCGTGAAATACCACGTCCTTCCCCAGTTTGGTCTCTGAGAGCTTCTCCTTCTACTCTCCCCAACTCACTGCCCCCATCCCTGCTTCTTGAACAAGCTTCAAGGTCTGTGCCTTTGCAACCCATATGCCTGGAACAGTATTTACCCAGATATCCTCACTCCTCACTCTCTCACTTCCCTCAGGTCCCTGCTCAGTATACTTGGCTGCTTAAAACAAGAAAGAGTAACATAATAAACTTCTACTTTTATATTGAACCAAATTCACTTACGGGCATTCTCACAAGACTAATTAATTGTTTGATTCTACTGACCTTGAAGGATATAGGTTTCTAAAGGAAGAATTAAAAATATGCTCATTTTTCTATTTCTAGGGGGGATAAAAGTAGATTTAATTTATCCCTTACTCGTCAGTAATTTAAATGATCTCATTTTTTTTTAACCATTCTATTTTTTTTTCCATTTCTATAAGCTGATATTTATTTATTTATTTATTTATTTATTGGTTCATTTGTTCATTCATTTACTCTTTTATTCAATGTGTATTTTTGAGTGGTGAAGATACAAAAAGAAGCAAGACCCAGGTCCCTTATTCAAAAGCTCACACATGTAGTGAAAGATAGTCCTGCAGCTATTTTTTTTTATTGAAGTTTATTGGGGTGGCAATTATTAGTAAAGTTACGTAGATTTCAGGTGTATAATTCTGTAATACATCATTTATATATCATATCGTGTGTTCACCACCCAGAGTCAGTTCTCTTTCCATC
This sequence comes from Rhinolophus ferrumequinum, assembly GCF_004115265.2. Lineage (NCBI taxonomy): Eukaryota > Metazoa > Chordata > Mammalia > Chiroptera > Rhinolophidae > Rhinolophus > Rhinolophus ferrumequinum. The sequence goes on along the minus strand of NC_046294.1, from coordinate 32,623,782 downwards.
ATCATTTGATCCTGCAAACTAAGGAAGGATGGTATGGCATGTGCCACCTGCTGTTTCCATGGGAAAGTTTTCCATTAAACTATTCCAGAAACTCATTCTCAGCATTACAAAAGTAAAAACAGCATTCTGAAATCTCATTTTTTGAGGGTCCAGTGTAATAAAAGACATGGTACACTGATGAAATTTAGGATTCATACCAAAAAACATTTGTATATTTGAGTCTTAATAATAGAAAGAGATTTGACTGTGGCTCCATACTTTTCTTAATTCAGTGTTCAATGTTAACCCAACCTATTGCATCATTGGAACTTTGATGAAATCAAAGGGAAAGAATATGAGAGGGTTAAGAGCAAAATTTGGTATTTAATTGTTTTATACTAGTAACTAAAGAGCAACTCTCTTCTCCTGATTCCTTCTCCTGCCTTCCACCTACCGCAACAGTTGTTCTTGATTAGGAAGAATTAAGAGATAGTAGAAGAAGTACGAATCACAGGAATCACTAGCACATAATTTTCTTTCAATTATAATTTACTGTGGCCAAACTTTGCATTTAATATCAGTGGTAAAAGACTGCAAGTAGAGTACATTCAGGAACCCAGATTATTCCTGAGTGCCCTGGGTTATGGATTTATAGAGGAGGCACCATTTGGTTCTGTTGGCAGTAGAGAAGATAATTGTAAAGAGTTCTAGACTATGGAGGTTCTGAAATATGGTTTGGTTTTATGGCCTTGTTATAATTTCTGTGTGGCTATTTAAAATATTTCCATGTAAATAATAGTATATTGTGTGTTTATGGGTGTGTGCCCTGCGCATGTTTATGTGTCTGAATTAACTTAAATTTGCACCCTAGGGATAGCTACCATGTTTCCCTGAAAATAAGACCTAGCCGGACAATCAGCTCTAATGCATCCTTTGGAGCAAAAATTAATATAAGATGTGGTCTTATTTTACTATAATATAAGACCGGGTCTAATATATTATAATATGATATGATATGATATGATATGATATAATATAATATAATATAATATAATATAATATAATATAATATAATATATTACTGGGTCTTATATTTATTTTTGCTCCAAAAGACTCATTAGAGCTGATTGTCCAGCTAGGTCTTATTTTCAGGGAAACAGGGTAGCTAGTATTTGCAATACTTCAATTAAGAATGCACTTTCCACAATGACTATGCCAGCATGTCAAATATTTATTCTAAATATATCCTAATAACACAAGGTGTCAACTTACAAAAGGAATGTTGGTTTTTTCCCCCCCTTGGTAAAAATACTCATAAGTGGCATTCAAGATCTCTCATTGACTAGAAATATTTTATCAGCTCCAGTACCATTGCATGAACCACATACAAATCTGCCAAGTGCATTTGCTCAACATTTTCAAAGCATCACTTTAAGTCTAGAACTTGTTTGGGACCTGAGTCCCCCTGGTCTAATGATTGTTCCTATCACCTTATTCAATTAGAAGGGGGCTGACCTGGAGTCCATTTCAGAAAGAACCATTCAAGCATGGTACATTTTGGAGTGCCTGAGATCAAAGAGTAGGGTGTCACACACTACAGGAATGACCCTTTGTTGTGTCTGCTCAGTAGTAAATATATAACCAATATAAAATTTGGTAGGAGACTTGTAACAACCCACTAATGGTCAGGTTGTGAGCAAGGAAATATACAATACCTACCGCCTCTAAACTCGGGGTCTTCACTGCAGACTTAGATCAGCTAACAACAGGCCTCCATCGGGGACCTACTTTAATCTACTCTGAATCATAACTCTAGAGTAGTGGAGCTATGACAATCAATCCTCCAAATTACAAAATGTTTTATGGTTTTGCAAATCATTTTAAACCACACAGAGGAATACATGATGCACAAAATGCACTGACTACCTGGGACAGCTCTGAGACACTTCTTCCTTGAACAGAGTTTGGGGCATAGTGGAAGTAACTTTATCTAGATTACACATCTCTCAATTGCTGTGCCAGAAAAACCTAGTGTAAAAGCCTCATTACACAAAGAAATACCCTGTTCATGGTCTGCTAAAAGAAGTACAGACCAACCCACAGTTATTTAAATAGGGACTCTCAGAGAAGTATGTTTTTTGGTTAAAAGTTTCTATAGAATAAGCATTATCTATTTGTTCCCCCAATTTTCCTAAGCTCTATTAGTGGAGCTTAATAGGAAAAAATAAACAAATAGAATGGTATTTTGAAGTACATTAAATCTTCATAAAGTTTATAAGCTTCTAAAATGAGATAATTAGAGGAGCTAAGGGCAGACAAGAGAAGAATGAGATTGCTCCCTTAAGGTAATTGGTGTGTGATTATTACTTAATAAGAAATTGTGTGTTGCATAATTTTCTTATTGTTCGTTGCTACCACTTTATTATTATCTGAAGAGTTAAGCAAATCAAAAAATAAACAACAAATTCCCTAATGTGCTAAATTATCTTAATGGTGGTAAAATCTTGAGATGTTTTGATAATCAGTAAAAAATATTTTGAGGTTTAAAGGTTGGAGTAGTAAACATTATCTCCTTTGACCACTTCATGGATGGTGTAGATGCCTGACCACTGCGCTGTACTCCTGTGGTTGAAGCTGAATAATATTGTATGTAAACTATAATTATATAATTATATATATATATATATTTATATAAATATATATATATATAGTCACGGGATATGGAGTGCAGCATAGGGAATAGAGTCAATGGAATTGTAATAGATTTATACGATGTCAGAGGGGCAATAGATTAGGGGAGGGGGGTTATCACTTTGGGAGGGGTGAAATATCTATTACATTGTTTTGTACACCTGAAACTAATTAAAAAAAACACGCACGCATGAAGAGCACAGTTGGTGCTTAGCTTGTTTGTAAGTCAGTATAGAAAGGCAAATCGAATTCCATTCTGGGAACTGAATTATCACGTTTATGTACAATGCTCAAATCAACTACATAATAACTAAATCTTAACTTCACTGTGAAGCTGTGTATTACTCAGACCTCTCCAGAGAAATAGAACCAATAGAATACTGTGTTTCTCCCAAAATAAGACCGGGTCTTATATTAAGGTTTGCTCCAAAAGATGCATTAGGGCTTATGTTCAGGGGATGTCATCCTGAAAAACCATTCTAGGGCTTATTTTCCGGTTAGGTCTTATGTATAAATATATATAAGAGGATATTTGTTATAGGAATTGATTTATGCTACCATGAAGGCCAAGAAGCCCCACAATCTACCATCTGCAAACTTGAGAACCAGAAAAGTCATTGGTGTAATTTAGTATGAGTCTGAAGCCCTGAGTACCCAGGAGCTCTGACATCTGAGGACATGTAAGAAGATGGATGTCACCACTCAAGCAAAGAACAAATTTACCCTTTCTCAACGTTTTTGTCCTATTTGGGCCCGTAACGAATTGGGGGATGCCCTCCCACATTGGTGAGGGTGATCTTTACTCAGCCTACTGAGTCAAACGCTAATCTTTTCTGGAAACACTCTCACAGACACACATAGATTATTATATTACCTGCACTGTGTTGCCAGCAGTTTTTGGACATTGTGTTTAGCCCAGTCAAGTTGACACAAAATTAGCCACCACAGGCATTGGAAAGCAGAGAATTGAGGCAATTGTCCAAATAATTTAAGTTTGAAAGAGAAATGCTCACACATTGTATCTTAAAATAATCGGAGGTATAGGGTGTAAATAAAATTAATTCTCTCTTTCACAGGCAATCAGAAAGGAGTGGAGTTTTTGTGATTACAGACGGTCTACAACTTATGATGGTCTGACTTAGGATTTTTCAACTTTGCCTCAGTGTGAAAGCTACATGCATTCGGTAGAAACTGTACTTTGAATTTTGATCTTTGATCTTTGATGAGGCAAAAAAGGTGTTAATAGCAGTGACCCTGAAGGGGGACTGCCCAGGCCTGCATCCCCTCCCCAGGAACTGCCCAGGCTCATCCCCTAGAGATAAATCTAAGATGTCTAAACCCTCATAAAAAGAGGAGGACCCAAGTGGTTTGAACTGGTTCTTCACACCTTCGCAAGCTGCCAAAAGCTGCCCTTAGTTGAACCCTAACTAATCATAATGCAGTTAGAATGGAATGAACATGAAGGCTGCCTCCCCACCCCCACCGTGGGGTTTTCTGTATGCATTCTGGGTAAGAGCATGTGCAGAAAGAAGCTAGTTATATAAGCAACACATGTCAATCAAATGACCTCAGTCTATATGTCAGATCGCCTGCCATAAGGAAATTTACCTACGCTTTCCTATATAAGAAAAAGCTAATCTAAAGTTAGGTGCAGTCCTCTGCCCCGGCAACGTCTAGGCCAGCTTCTTTCTTCTTGAGTAAACTTACTTCCTTGCTCTCTTCATTTCAGGCTGAGTCTGTGAATTCTTTTCGCCTTTTGCAAATGACCTGGGGTTAATTCCAATGACACGAAAATCTTCTCCCGGGCTAGTGATAGGCTGTAGGATACTCTCTCATGATGCTGGCAGCAGCACCTCCCAGTCACGCTCAAGGTCACCTGGGTAAACAACCCACACTCTCCAGTGCACTGTGCTGCCAGCAGTTTTTGGACATTGAGTTTTGTGTTTCTGCATCCCACCATGTCTACAAAATGCCCAGCTGTGTCTCCTGCTTCAGGTGAGAAGAAGAGGACAGTGATTACCCTTGAGGTGAAACTCAAGGTAATTTCTCAACTTCAGACTAATGTAAGTGTTCTAAGCACGTTTAAGGCAGGCTAGGCTAAGCTATGATGTTCGGTAGGTTACGTAATGTATATTACATGCATTTTTGAGTTGCAATATTATCAACTTCGATTGTGTTTATTGAGACCCATGGAGGAGCATCTGTATTCTGGTATAGTGACCCATGTATACAGTCAAAAAAGAGCTATACCTCCATTCACATGTAGACAGAGTTCCCTAATTTTATTATCTTTCAGACTTGGGACATCTGCTTTCTATCTTAAAAATTTGATGTGGGTAGTTTTAGGATGTTGAAACTTTTTCCTCTGTCCATGTTAACTTTGTTTCTAAATAGATTGAATCCTGCGATTAAAGGTGAACAATGAGAAGAGCTTTCTGGTCCTTTTGGTTATGTTTGCTTGGGTTGTTGTTTTTGTTGTGGACAGGAATAGAGCCACATTGGGAGTAGATTTAGTGTTTTATATTGGCTTTCCACTGGATATTGGTAAATAGTGTATTGACTATCCTGTCTTAACTACACAGTATCTCCCAACCCACTTTTCACACATTTCAGGGAAAAGCAACCCTTTGTTCTTTGAATTGCACCAGTAGAACTACAATGCTTTCATGTTGCTCAACTTCTGCTTCAACTTCTTGTTCCAGGGGCAGTACTGGGCACATACTGAGCCAATCAAAGCTTTTACCTGGGATTTTTGGGATTCAGAGCAAATGGGAGCTGCTGATGGCTGAAACTTAAAAACATGAAACTCAGAAGCTGTCAGAGGCCACGTCAATTGCCATTCAGTGGAAATAAATGGAGTTCACCCACTGGTAGGTAGAGAAGAGAAAAGGAGAGTCCGCTTAGTAATTGAGACTTAGCTCTGTTCCTTCCTTTATTCCAGTTTTGTTTTGAACCATTCCTGTGATTCTTATAACCAATAAATTTCTACTTTAGCTCAAACTTGAGTCTGGCTTTGCTAATTTGTAATTAAGTGAATACAAATTGACATATAATATCTGATTATTTTATCAATACCAGCATAAGCCAATCAAGAATAACACATTTATTATTGTATGGAAAGAAATTTTCTAAATCACATTTTAATCTAGTCTAAAGCTGGCATATAAACAATATAAATCTTATTTATCCTCCTTCGCCCCACCCCCCAAAAAATTGACTGTTTAGCACTCTGCCTCTGAGTTCATCTAAATTCCAAATACATAATTAGAATTTTCAAACTATTGTTAATTTGGATTTAATTCCATATTGATTTAAATCTTTATAGGTTTAAAATTTTGAATGCCAAACTTGTTTCCACCGCATTTTCATGAGGTATTTCCTCTCTCTGGAATACTATTGCCCAGATATTTTTATGGCTCATTTTTCCTCATTAAAGTTTTATTCAACTATCTCTGTCTTTGAGAGGCTTTCTATTATCATCTATACAAAGGAGATTATTCCCACCTCGTAACATTCTGTTATGTTACCCTGTTTTGTTTTCATTATAGCCCTTTCTGAAATTCTTGTTGGTCTCTTGTTTCTTTTATCTCTATTTTAACTAGAATATAAACTCCAAGAGTAAAGAAACGTATCTGCCTTGTCCACCAAGCACCTAAAATAGTGCCTGGCATGGTAAGGAATATATATATATGTATATATATGAAGGAAGGAAGGAAGGAAGGAAGGAAGGAAGGAAGGAAGGAAGGAAGGAAGGAAGGAAGGAAGGGAAAAAGGAAAGACAGAAGGAAAGAAAGAAGGCAGGCAGATCAGAATGCATTCTTCCTACCTAGTCATTGAAACCAGAACACCACAACGTTAAACTCAGTTGATGAAATGTCTTTGTTTGTTTGCACATTTCTGTGAAAGACAAATTGATTTCAATGCTGGGAATGCATAATGGGAGCATTATTCAGGATGACCTCTGAGGGACAGCAACTCTTGGGACACCACATTTTTAGAGTATGGATTTGCATATTAAATTCCAAAAGCTGCATTTTCTTATTTATCCAGATATAATCCAGTGTTCAGTGGTAGCCAAATACTAAAATAATCACACGAGACCATTCTATCAACCAAAATGCTCCTGTGTTGTTTTATAAGAGATGCACATAATGCTTGTATTCTACCCCAAGGTCCTATCCTGCCTCCACTCTATACCTAACCTGTTCCCTACCAGAATAATGATGTCGGGCAAACCGATGGATTAATGAAGCTATTTTTGATAAGCACAAAATCCAAAGATGAGAAACATCTTGGTGTTATGAAGCTATTAAGACCTCAGTAAATGCAATATATCAAACTTATCTATAACTGAGAATAGTTCACAAGAGAGATGCTACCTTGGGTCCACTTAATCCATATCTTCCTTTCCTGGGCAATATTGAATACGCACTTGTAAACTTAACTTTCTTTTCTATGTAAGGCAATTTCTCATATTAAAACACTCTTTACCTTTATATGTATTCATACTATATCCCTATTTCCCACAGGCCGTCTTGCAGTGTTGAATTAATTTAGCTAACTCGCATGGTCCAGAGCACCCCATGACTTCAGCCTACAGAAGCTAATTTTAATATTCACACTACAAAAGCCGAATGAAGCACGTATGACCTTAGATATGAATGGAACGTGAGAAAAAATAAATAAATAAAAAACACAAGAAAACACTATAAAACCAAAAGTCTAACACTTGAAAGATGTGCAACTTGGTAGGTAACTTTTCAATAACTGAGAATAGGGCAATCATTGTTAGAACTCGGTCATCATTGAGTTGAGGTCTCAATCTGTGTGTGTGTTTGTAAAATTCTTTCTTCAAAGGGATATTTACAGGGGAATGTAACGGGTAAAACAATTACAGATGGGTCAGAGGTAATATCAGTACAAATGTACAGTAAAGACCTTCAAAAAGACCTTTTATAAAAGCAACAAAATAACTGGCAAAGAAAGAAGAAAAGAAAAGAAAAAGAAAAAGTCAAAATCAACTTTTACAGAACACTGTAAATTAAGCAAAGATTTGCAGCAACCCAGAAAGCATTTCTTCAAGAAAGACAAGTGAATCCTGATTTTAAAAAACAACAAAAACCAAAGATAGTGAGCTTTGTGGTATTTTAACTTTCTCTAGTCCCATCCCCTCGCAGCCTTGAAAAAGAGCAGTGAGCGTTCCTAATACCAGATGGAGCAAAATAAAGCTAGAGCTCTTTCAAAGCCTCACTCCCTCAAAAGTTATCATTATTTTACTTGTCAGTGATTCCGTGAAAGATCCCACATGAAAGACTTTCTGTGTTTGACCTGATTCAGAGTCTACCCAAGTGCTGAAACCTCATCCTAGGCGCATTTAAGTGTTTTAACATTGCAGCTCCTTAGGGCGATGCATAAGAATTAGGGCAAACAATAGATTAGTCCAAGACTTAAAAGGAAAAGCTGAGGTATGAGAAAGCCTAGGACTAGGCCTTGAAAATTGTTTAATCTATTTATTTCATTAGGTGAAGAAGGCATTTCAGGGCTGAGAAAATGTAAAGACAGGAAGGAGCAGGCTGATGTGAACAGAGGAACCCTAGCGGAGGTACTAAACTGAGAGAACCAGCTTGTGGTGGGGCCCTGTATGTCTTTTTAAAGAGCTTAGATTTCAAATATCATATGATGTCACGTATATGCGGAATCTAAAGAACAAAATAAATGCGCAGGCAAAACAGAATCAGACTCACAGATACAGAGAGCAAATTGATGGTTGCCAGAGGCGAGGTGGGTTGGGGAGCTGGGTGAAAAAGGTGAAGAGATAAATTCAAATTGGTAGTTATGAAACAGTCACGGGGATGGAAAGTACAACAAAGGGAATGTAGTCAATAATGTTGCAACAACTATGCCTAGTGCTGGGGTGTACTCGATTACTCTGGGGGATCACTGCGTAAATTATATAAATGTCTAAGCGCTATGCTGGACAGCTGAAACTAATACAAAATAATATTGAACGTGAACTGTAACTGTAAACAATAATTTTCAAAAAATAAATACAGAGCTTAGATTTAATTTGGGAGCAGCTTATCCTAAGAAATAAAAGCAGTATTTAAATGGAAGGAAAAGGAAAGGGCAAGCGCAGCCCCTGATAGCTCTGTACACATATTGCTAAACTCAGACATACCAATTTCTCCATAAGAAGGTTGTTAGTATTTTATAGGATTCCTTGCAAAATCTCCATGGGCCTAAGACCTGATCTTCTCAATGTCAAATATTCTCTCCTATTGATTTTTTCATGGTTGATCAGATTCTAGGGGGCCCACTGTTGCTAATCAAACTCACTAGAGATTGATTAGTAACTGGGAAGCTAATTTCTTGATTTATAGTGAGAAACATTACTGCTTCATGGACCAATTGTCCAGCCAAATGAATAGTGTGTTCTTTTCTAGCAGTCATGTTTTCAGGGAACTGAATTAATATGAAAAAGTTGCTTGGTAAGTACAGAGATAAAGGAAAGTAAATATGGCGATCTTAATGAATTCACAATTAATTGCTCTCTCTTCTGTGTGTTTACAGGACTGGACTTATTTGTTCATTCCACAAACATTTACTCAGCATCTTCTCTATGTGCCTTGCCTTACCTTAGTTGCTGAGGCATGTGAAAATGACGGAAACCTAGTCTTTGTCATTAGTGGGAGGACAAATGTGGACTCAACATTACTCAAGGTCTTAGTATGTGCCGGATCATATACCAGATGATTTGTATCCATATCTCATTGAGTCTCTACAATTTTTCTATGAGGAATTTAAATTTTATTCTTTCCTTCAAAGATGAGAAAACTTTTAAAACAAAATTTTCTTAAGGAAAAAAGAAGAGGTAGGTGGAGAAGGCAACATGTCCACTGTCCTAGAGTTGACGGGCTTTTTCATACATCAAGCTGGGGGAAGTAAGATGTAAGTTGTTTTGAAAGAATTTACATTGACTATAGATAAAGGTGGTGGGAGAAGATGAAGTAGGACTAGTTCTGGGATAGGTGCAGAGTCCGTAAGGTAGGAATGTTTGCTCCTTTGGATTGGTTGTGGGCAACTGTCTGGAAAGTCCATGATAAGTAGGATGCAATTGCATCTGGTGGTTGGTGGTGCCTGGCTATTCCCTTTCAATAATCGATAATTGCAGAAATAGCCACATGGAAGTTAATTCAAAGTTTCAATATACATTCAGGAATATAAGCAGTCCTGTTGTTTTTCCCTGCAGTTGTTAACTGATTAACCTCTCCTGTCTCTTTCTTTCACACTGCAGATTGCTGTAATTTAATTTAGGACATCTCAGAATGTTCTACCAGCAATGTCAAAGTAACTATTGAAGAAAAGTCCCTAGAATTGAGAAAGTTCCAATAAACCTATGAAAGCACATTGCTGAATTCAGTCTATGAATATTTGTTGAATTACTAAATAGCGTTAACTACTGTTTTAGGTGCTACGATACATAGTACACAAGACAGACATAAATCATTGCCTCATAGAACTTTCATGCTAGTGGAGGGCAGGGGGTCACAGATGACAAACATAAATATAAAAGTTAGAACAAGGGGGATCAGGAATGCCAGGATAGATGGGGTAGGCAGCAAAGATGTGAAGGAAGTAATGAAGTAAATCATGGAGATTTGAACAAGGCAGGGACAGAGCATTCCAAGTAGAAGTAGTCGATACAAAGACACAAAAGATAGACATTTCCCTGGTATGTGTAAGGAACAAGAAAAAAGGTCAGTGTGGCTGTTGCTAAGTTAGTAGGAAAAAAATTAATAATAGATGAAACCAAAGAGATACTGGGGACTGGATTAGGTTGGCTCTAAGCACATTGTAACGACTTTGGATTTTGCTGTGAGTAAAACAGTCATTTCATTGTTTTGAACTAGGATCGCACCAGCTGCTTAAGAATAAAGGAGTAAGGGAAAAGGTGACGTGACCAAGTAGGAAGCAATATTCTAAGTGAAAGATGATGGCTTTGACTCCACTAATAACACTAAACGTGGAGAATTCTGAATGTATATTGAAAATAACTCCAATAGGATTCCCTGACAAATCAGATATGTGAAAAGAAGAAAGAATTAAGAATGATTCCACAGATTTGGAGCTTTAAAAATTGGAAGGATGACTTTCTGAGATGGGGTTGATTGCAAATGGAAGACAATTGGGGGGAAAAGATTAGTTCAAATTGGACATCTTAAATTTAAGGTATTAGACATCCAAATGGACATGTTGAATAGGCAACTAGAAATAAAAGTCTAGATATTAAGAGAGAAATTGGAGCCAGTCACACAAATTTAGGATTCAATATTATAAATTGTGATCTCACACAAAGATATCATGTGATTTAAAACTGCCTTATGCCCTGAACTTCCTCTTCCTCCCCCCTCCAATTGTTGTGTGAAAGACAAAGAGGTAAGTAGAATCAAGGACCAAAACTTCACTACACAGCCATTCCTGGTCTACTACAGTCTTTATTTTAAGGGCATGGGCAGATGAAGGAGAAATCTTACCTTTGAATGAAGATTAAAATATTCAATATATACCTTGCATTGAACCATCTAATTTCTAAATTAAAGCTGCATTTGCAACTTTAAGGAGTCATGAATCTATTTATCATTGGAGTGTAAGAGTAAAATCATGGAAAATGTGCAAGTTTCAATCCAAGGTCATGGGGATACTTCCCCGGTGAATACCGTTCGAAAGGGCATTGAGAGAACAAAACTGCTAGTCACTATCATGACATAGCCAGCCCATTATTTTATGCACTATCATCTGTTTCATGTATCCACTTACATTAATCTTTCTTTCCACAACCATATGAAGACAGATCCTATTGCTGTTGTATTGCAAAAAGCTTCCAATTACGAGTAGGAAGGAGTTTGCTAAAGGACGGAGCCTTTATGAATGTGTGAATGGGTAAAGCTTAAGATTTCTTCCAAGTTCCCTGCGCAACACTGAGCAAATTCTAATAACAAATTGTTCTCTACTGATATTTTCATTTTTACTGCAACCATGGGAAATAAATGTCCTTGATTAGTGCTTGGAAAAATAGATTGTGATAAGGTAAGCTGCTTAGAAAAGTATTTGACTAGCTTGGATCCTTTTGTGCAGACACAGCTCATCAACTCAATTGATAAGTTTCAGCGCCAAGTTGTGGGTTGAAATGTCAAGATGGTATAGGACCTCTTACTTGATGGCTTGAAAACCTACCTGACTTCATTTACGCAATTTTTCCTTTTTTATAGCAGCGTTCTCTTCTGAAAAGAAGCATCTGACTTTTATGACTATATTAGAGGTGAGAATTATAAACATTGGATTTACAAAGCACTCAGACAAAGACAGAATCAGGTGTTAAGATTTTAAAAGGGCTGTCAGGATGATCTTGCATTAATGGGTGTTCTGGCTTCTTGAAGGAACCTAAATATATTCACAAGCACATACGCCCAACTGCTCAGACACACATAAGAGGATGAGGCCAGCTATTTATTATTTAAATAGAACATTAGCGTAATAGAAGTTATTTGCTTATTTCAGCAAGACTACTATCATAAACTGTGCAGAGTCATACCTTGCCTTTAATGGCACAGCCCAGTAATCAACAAGGGCAGCAGCCGCAGTAAGTCTAGTATAGTAATGGATGGCAGTTTACACCAGAAATTCCCACCCAGCATTACCATTTTAGGAAGCTGGTAAAGGTGACCTGGAATGGTAGGTAAAAGCCTCAAATATCAGGCACTCTACCAATAGCCTTTTGAGTGCAAAAACAGATTGAGAGCAGCAACAGCAAGGTACTTACCCAGGTATTGTCAGGCTGCTAAAAAACCTAAAGTTCCTGGGGTCTAGCCAGGATTTAGCTGTTTAGTTGCACCTCTTTTTGCTTTCTGATTATAGAGAGGAGGCAAAGACATTTCTTTAAAGAGACTCTAGATTTTTGCTTATCCTCAATCAAAGGTAAACATGTACAAGGTGTTGAAGACTCAGATAGGAAACCAACCTAGATAACACTGTATTCTGAAAGATAAACTGACTACCTGTTGTTATGCCCTTTTAGTCCACTATCTCTCTCTCTCTCTTTCTCTCTCTCTCTCTTTCTCTCTCTCTCTCTCTCTCTCTCTCTCTCTCTCTCTCTCTCTCTCTCTCTCTCTCTCTCTCTCTCTCTCTCTCTCTCTCTTTCTCTCTCGTTCTCTTTCAGAGAATGTTTGCTTCTTTATATTTAAATGAGCACAATTTCCTTATAGAAAACATAAGCATTTATAAAGAAAAAATGTTTCCCATAATGTCTCCAATCCAAGAAAACTGCTATTGGTACTTTGGTATATTTTACCCAGTATTTAATATTTAATATAAATAAGAGCATATGATACAGTCTGTGTATATATGTGTGTGCATATACATATTTGTACATATGAATACATATATGGTAACATTAAGATAGCACTGTGGATTTTTTCCTACTAATTTTTCCACATTAAATACAAAACACAATTATTTTAAATGTTCATATGATATTACATTATATATATATTTCACACTTTGTCCAACCAATCTCTAAATGTTATACATTTACATTGTTCTCAATTGTTGACATTATAAATAATGTTGTAATAAATACCCTTGTACATACATTATTGCTCACGTCTCTGATGATTTCCTCAGTTTAGAGTCTTATAAATAAAATTTTACATCTTAACATACAAGTTATTTTAATATAGACATGTATCACTGAATTGCATTCCAGCAGTATTTTATTACTATATCTTTCAATAGCCGTATATGAAAGGAGCCATGACATTACCTCCAGACTAGCAATGAATGTCATCATTAAATTATTCTTTTGCAAATTCAATAAATTAACAAGGCATATTGTTTTATTTAAAAATGTATTTCTTTAATTACTCAAATTGACTATTTAAACTTGTATTATTTATGAGACATAAGCATCAGAATTTTTGACTGTTAATAATTATGTAAGGTCCATTGAGTCAAGCTTATCTGTACAATCATATGTGGAAGGTTTCTTTTGTTTGGAACTTTATGAAAATAAAAATAATTTGTTAAGAACAAATTAATCCAAGATATGTAATATAAATTAAATACATATTATTACAAGGTCAGACAATTAAGTTTGAGAAATTGCCACCATGTGCTTACATTGGCAGCACTGTGCAAACAGCTCGATAAGGTTGCATAACCTTGGTATAGCAGTGTCTCACAGCTGTGTTCATGTCGACATGTGGCAGTGTCTTGCTGAGTGGCATTCATTATTGTTGTGTGAATGTCTGAGCTTGAATTAGAGCAAGGAACAAACATTAGATTTCTTGTTAAACTTGGCAAGAGTGGACGTGAAATCAGGGACATGTTAGTCCAAGTTTATGGGGATAATGCCATGAAGAAAATGGCAGTGTACAAGAGGATTAAATGCTTTTCTGAGGGGAGAGAACACGTCACTGATGAAGAGAGGTCAGGGCAGCCAGTAATGAGCAGAACTGATGAAAACATTGCAAAAATTCATGGAATCATGCGTCAAAATCATCAGCTGACTGAGAAGCATAGCAGACCAACATCAACAGAGAAACAGTTAGGAAAATCTTAACTGAAAATCTTGGCATAAGAAAGGTGTGTGCAGAAATGGTCCCGAAGGAGCTCACCAATGCAAAAAGCAAAGGGAGCTTTTAACCAGTAAACAAGTAACTGTATTGGAACACCCTCCCTATTCACCTAATCTGGTCACCAATGACTTCTTTCTTTACCCACAGATAAAGGAAATATTGAAAGCAAGACATTTTGATGACATTCAGGACATCAAGGGTAATACGACGACAGCTCTGATGGCCATTCCAGACAAAGAGTTCCAAAATTGCTTTGAAGGGTGGACTAGGCACTGATGTCAGTGCATAGCTTCCCAAAGGTAGTATTTTAAAGGTGAGCATAGTGATATTCAGCAATGAGGTATGTAGCTCTTTTTCTGTGATGAATTCGCAAACTTAATTGTCATACCTCATATACAACAACTAAGGAAAACTACTGAAAACAACGTCTAAAATCTATGAAACAGATGTGACTATAAAATTCCATTAAGGAAAAAGTTTGACATGTTTGAGGAATTGAAATATATCCAATATGTAGTCTGGTCCCACATGTCTGTCTATTCCTTGTTCCACAGCTATAATAACGATTTATCTGATGTTCTCTGTCTTTGATTATGCACTAATTTATTCACCTAGTTATAATGTTGAAAATTAGTTTATGCAGAGAGTTACTCATCTAACTTTGGTCTTCTGCTTTTTCTGACTGTTTTATGGAACTCCTATTCTTTCTCTCTCTAACCTGATAATGCTTTCTGGTCTGTACTTCTGAATCCTATAAGTTTTCTGTAGTATTTGATGATGGAGGGCAGTTTCAAGCTCTTAAATTTCACTTTTTTACCACACTGGAACCCTAAGTGAAAATGTCTTTTTTCTTCATCATTACACAGTACCATTATACTTTCTTTATCATACTCTACAAGTAATAGCTCAAGAGTATTTCTCCTTCATTCTTCTATGTCTTGTGTGGCTGGCTACCTAGGTTCTGCTTGTTAAATGAACATGAAATGTATAGATGAAAATTGCTGAAAATATTTCACATAGACAAGGTCAAAAGTTGTGAATTTGGATACCCCTCAGATAATATCTATGGATATTCCCAGAACTGATTATTCAAATATGAGTAGAGAAAGAGAAAAGGGGAGGAAGCAAAAGATTTACAAGGTCTGACAATTAAATTCATGAACTTGTTACAATGATGTTGCTAACCTTTTTTGATATCAGAGGGATTATTCACTATGAATTTGTACCAACTGGACAAAGAGTTAACCAAGTTTACTATTTGGAAGTGCTGAAAAGGCTGTGTGAAAAAATTAGACAACCTGAACTTTTCGCCAACAATCCATGGCTTTACATCACGACAATGAACCAGCTAACATAGCATTGTCTGTGAGGGAGTTTTTAGCCAGTAAACAAATAACTGTATTGGAACACCCTCCCTACTCACCTGATCTGGCCTCCAATGACTTCTTTCTTTACCCGAAGATAAAGGAAATATTGAAAGTGGGACATTTTGATGACATTCAGGACATCATAGTAATATGACAACAGCTCTGATGGCCATTCCAGAAAAAGAGTCCCAGAATTTCTTTGAAGGGTGGACTAGGCACTGGCGTCAGTGCATAGCTTCCCAAGGGGAGTACTTCAAAGGTGACCATAGTGATATTCAGCAATGAGGTATGTAGCACTTTTTCTAGAATGAGTTCTTTAACTTAATTGTCAGACCTCATATATATGAAGAGCTGACTCTATTTAGTTTTTTATAAAGTAAAACCTGAACTAAAGGTAATAGGTTTGATGATGAAAATGGAAGAGAAGTAAAATTTGTCAAACTCCTACTAAGTGCTAGGTACTGTATATTATATACTTGACATTAAGCTAGTGAGGAAAATAAGGATAACACTTATTTTTTAAATCAGCATTTTAGCATGTTACTTATTACATTTAAGCCATATAGCAATCCTAATTATATATATTACGTATAGTATATATTATATATGTATGTGTGTGTCCATTTATAACTGATAAAACTTGGATTTATAAATTCCCAAGATCAAATTGCTAAGTAAATGGTAAACCTAAGATTATGGACACAAATCTGTCTGACTCTAAGAGTCATGCTCCAAATTACTATGCTTTAGTGTCTCCTTGTAAAGTATGTTTAATTACCAGTTTTAGAGTTCAGAAACTAAGGGTCAAATTCATTAAGTAGCATAGCCAAGGACATTAAAATCCAGATCTGTTTTGCGCCAAAGCTCTAAATTACCCAACATCGAGGGAAATAAATAAAAAAATATTCAGTTGTTAAGAACAAATCTCTTGGATCTGAAAATATGGATGGCTAAAAAGAGCTATCAAGCAATGTTAATTAATTGAATAGAAAAGGATTACTCTTCCAGTTAAGAAAAGCAAAGGTCCTCACCAACTCTAAATTGTAAAGAATATTTTTCTACATCCAAGAAGACAAGTTCTGAAAAAACACCTACTCTTTAGGTCAGGATGTTAAATGTAATTGATTATCTCTGCTTTGGTGTGAATCATTAGAATACACACTAATCAACAGGGCAAACCACTTGAAACAAATCATTTGGAAATGCCAATGAAACAAGGAGGAAATTCTGCTCAGAAATACCAACCCCTATAACAAGTGATGGCTCCACTGTGGAAATTCTGATTTACAGGTTTTAGGACAGCTCAGTGTAAATACATGATCAACTACGTATCTCTTTCGAGTCAGAAAAACTCTCTTTCAAAAGACTTTACAGAGATCTAAAATACAGAGAATCAGAGGTTTTTTCAAAGTATAGAATTTACAGATTAGAAGTATTTTTGTTTCTTTCTAAATAAAATTACAATACTGTCCCTTATATGCAAGGGATACATTCCAATGCCCCCAGTGGATGCCTGAAACTACGACAGTACCAAACTCTATGTGTACTATGTTTTTTTCTTATACATTCATACCTTTTCACTTACAAGAAGCACATTATGGCTTCTTTTTGGCATATTCAAATTGCCAGCCTTACTATTCTTGCTCTTTGGAGCCATTATTAAGTAAAATAGGGTTACTTGAACACAAGCACTGCGACACCACAGTCGATCTGATATGTGAGATGACTACTAAGTGACTAAAGGGTAGGTAGTCTACACAGTGTGGATACACTGGACAAAGGCAATTTTCCACTTAATATTTTCAAACTGTGGGTAACTGAAACCATTGCTAAAGGAAATTACCTCACTTCCCTCTCCTAGGGTTTATCAAGTCAAGTGGGTGAAGCCAGCTTGCTCTTTTGAAAGTTAAAAAGACTGTCCACTCTGGTAAACCCTACACCAAAAGTGAATAAAATCAAAGTAAAGGAGTGTGTGATTTTAATCCTCCAGGTTAAAAATATAATTAAAAATAAAAACATCCTTATAACTGAATTGGTTTTGGGGACACATCTCACTTCCTATCTAGGGCAGACACATTCCCAATCTTGATCCTTAATAGGTAACAAATACAAATGAGTTTCATCATAAAAGCAACTTGTATTCATTGTTAATAGCCATTTCTAGTGTTTCCAATGGAACTTTCTAGAGTGAGAAAATGTTCTATATTTGTTCTGTCCAATACACTAGCTATATGTAGTTATTGAGGATTTGTCCTTAATGTTCATTAGTGTGATTGATAAACTAAATTTTAAATTGTATTAAAGTGTAATTGCTTTACACTAAATTTAATAAACAATTTTACACCACTAAATTTGACAATGTAAGGTCAGCTGAAAGACCCAACCTATCAAAACTCACTCAAGAAAAAATAAATAACCAGAATAGCTCTATATCTGTTAAAGAAATTCAATTTAGAGTTAAAAACCTCTGCACAAAGAAAACTCTAAGCTCAGGTAGCTTAATCGGTATCAAACATTTTAAAAAGAAACTATACCAGTTGTACACAAAATCTTCCAGAAAATTAAAAGGGAAGGACTACTCCCAGGTCATTTTATGAAACCAGCATTACCCTGATACCAAAACCAGATAAAAGTATTATAAGAAAACAAAATCATCAACCAATATCCCTCATGAACACAGTTTCAAAAATTTATAACAAATTTTTAGCACATTGAATCCAAAAACGTATATAACGAACATTACATGATAACCAAGTGAGATTTACCCCAGGAATGAAAAGTTGGTTTAATATTAAAAAATGAATGTATGTAACTTACCATATTAGCAAACAAATCCAAAAAAAGATATAATTCTATCAATAAATGCATACAAGTATTTGTTGAAATTCAAAATCCCTTCCTGCTAAAATCTCAGCAAAATAAGACTAGAAAGGATCTTCCTAGACCTGATAAAGTGCATCTATGACAAACCTACAGCTAACTTAATTTTTAATAGTGAGAGACAAAATGCTTTCCCTTGAAGATCAGGAACAAAGGAAGGATATCCACTCTTATACCCTCTATTTTACATTGTATTAGAGGCTCTAGCCAGGGCAATAAGGCAACAAAAAGAAATGAGGCATCCCCTTTGGAAAGGAGAAATTTAAACCATCTCTATTTGTCAACAACATGATTTTCCACATAGCAATAATTATGCTGAGTGTAAAATAGTACATACTGTTTGGCTTAATTTATATAAAATTCTTTAAAAAGCAATTAATTTATAGAGATATAAAGCAGATAATTAATTTATGTAAATACGAAGCAGATAAGTGGGTGCCTGGGGATTGGGGATAGACAGGGAAGGCAGAGCGAGAGGGAGAAATGACAAATGGGCACAAAGAAACTTTGGGAGAAGATGATGGATGTGTTCTTGATTGTGCTGATGTTTTTTACGGGTGTATACACATGTCACATTTACCAAGCTGTAAACTTTAAATATGTGCAGTTTATTGAATGTCAATGAAACCTCAAAAAGCTGTTAACATTTTATGTTTAAATAGTCACATGTAACAAGTGAGTGCAGCAGTAGACAGTGCAGATCTATGCTAGTAAAGCCTTCAAGGTTATTTACGATGCTAATGAAATAAAATGCCATGATCAAATATGATATCTGCTCGGGATATGAGAGAGGAAGCAGAAGCACTTGTGCTGTACTTGTCAGTTTTCATCACTATGTGGCTCCTTCTACTATTCCAATTGCCCATTGCCATCTGATGCAGTCATGGAAATATATAGTCTTTTGTTGGGGTCAAAAAGGAAGTCTGGAGAGGCAGAAAATGAACAATAATATTGTTTTCCAACTTTGGCAACTTTCATGGAGTTTTGCCTATAGTCATTTTATAATAAATCTTTCTTAAATCATAATTGTCATAATTTTATTGAAATGTAATTGGTGCTTAGTTAATTTAAATATGCTACAATTTTTAAAGAATGATCCTGCCTAGGTAAGCTAATGGATCACTTTTTTAAAAAACAATTTTATTCTTATTACCTGAAACAATACCACACTTCAAAAAAAAAAAAAAAGGAGTGTCATGGCTGTAAGCTTGAGGAACACGGATATAAGGTTATCTGGTAAGAGTTATCTTGCTTTTCAAGATTCATAAGAACTGAAGCGTTCATGCTTGTAGGTTATACATGGGGAAGTGAAGACAAGAGTGAACTGACCTCCTTTAGATAAATAAAACATAATTTTGCTTTCTGAGAGTTAAAACTATATAATATAGGGTTAAGTTCAGTGGTCTACACCATCAATATGGAGAGGAAAATATAAGAATATCTTCCATGATAGTAAGATAAGAGTATAACTCAATTTAAGGAATTAGAGTAATGAAAGAAATCCTGTCAAGAATGAGGGCATCAAGTAGTGACTAAAACATACAAAACTAAAAGTCAGAAGGTGTACTTTGCCTATTTCCCTTAAACACAAACCAGGGGAGAGAGTACCCTGTCAAGATGACTGAAGTAGCCTCCCAATGTAAAAGGATTTCAATCTTCAATGGAAGCAGAAGATATGAAATGGATAATCTCATGTACCCTCAGAAGAACAGAATTTAACAACAGAGAGATGGATTTCCTATAAATGCCTGATGTACTGAAGACTCAGGCTTATCTCCTGACTGACGAACACCTGCCAAAAATCCCTCCCTATCTTCAAGAACTTAATGCTTGGACCCTGTCTGGCTGGACTTCCCACTCTGTCCTCCTTGCCCGTCAACACAGCCTGCCCTAAACCCTCAGTAGACTTGTCTGCAGTGTGCTACAGCATGCATCTCAGGAATTGCAATTCCTCTGCTCTTCCCAAATAAACTCAATTTCTGGTAACTCAGGCTTGCCTCACTTCTTCGTTTAGGTTGACACCACCTTTCAGGCTTCTCTATTACTGGGATGCATAGAAGAGCATCAGAATGTTAAAACTCAAGGAAAGCAAGTTGTTTTTCTCTCCAACAACAACTGTTTCCTTTCTTCCTTAGTAAAAACAAACAAACAAACAAACATTGTATTCAAGTATCAAGCTTTAGAGAAATCTAAATCTGTTTCAAGCTTAAGGGGTGAATCCTGATATACTTAAACTAATATTAGTAGAGAGGTTTGGAAAGTATAAGCCAAGTAAAACACCCCCTTATTCTTCGTCTGAGATACTGTCATCTGGAAGTGATACTTGGAGCCATGGCAGCTATCTTGACATAATAAGGTTAGTCAGCAAGAAAGGGCAAGTCAGGAGGACAGAAAGATAGAAATCAGATCTTCAATAACATTGTGCAGCCACTGAATTTCCCAAGTCTGGAACTTCCCTCCAGATCAGGGCTACTCCATTTCATTACTATGGACATTTTGGGGTGGATCATATTTTGCGTGGGGCTGGCTGACCTGTGCACTATAGGATTGTAGGATGGTTAGCAACAGCCCTGGCCTCTGCTCACTAGCAGCACCCTACCCCTAATGGTGACAAGCAACAATGTCTCCAGACATTGCTAAATGTTCTCTGGCTGCCAGAATTGATCCTAGTGGAGAACCACTGCTCTAGGCTTATTGGTATATGAGAGAATATATTTTCCTTATTATTTTTGGCGTTTTAATTGGATATGCAGTCAGAAGCATCCAAATCCAGAACCTCATGGCATCAACCATACCTTTTATCCATTTTAACCTCTTTTTGTTCTGGTATTTTTGCAAAATAATAATAATTAATCCAACATCATCATCATCTTATCTTTCTTCTTCCCTTTTTGTTTTCCTTTCCTTGCTTTCTTCTCTTTTTACTTAGCATGTCCTCTTCCCCCTTTCTTCTTTTCCTTCTCTCTCTCTCCTCTCTTGTCTCTTCATTTCCTTCTTTCTTAATTTCCTTCCTTCCTTCCTTCCTTCCTTCCTTCCTTCCTTCCTTCCTTCCTTCCTTCCATTTTTTTCTTTCTTTCCTTCTTTCTTTTATTTGAATCAGAAAAATCATGAGTCTGAATAAAATAACTATAAGAATTAGCTTTGGTAAAGTTGAGACCATTATGAAGTATGCATTAAATCAAAGAAGTTGGAGCGACGAGGCCACTTATCAATGGATGGTTGAATAGAACGGCAACAAATGAATCACCACATCTGTTCGTCTTTCTCAGAAGTATTGCCAAGCATAAATCATGTATGCTGATTTTGAATCTCCTGGTGAGATATAATAAAATATTCTGCTCAGAAAATGGCTGAGTCACTCCAGGCAAAGCCAGAATAGATGTAGCGTAGTTGAGGAAGAAACCACACTCAAATGACATGGCTCAGCGGTTACCTGTGAATGATCCTTACTCTTCCTCACTCCCCTTGCCATCCTACTGCCACAATCCTTTCATAATGATAACAATCACCTTTATTTTTCTATATGTTTGTGGAAAAGAATTTCTTATATGAAATTACAATGAAGTTTAGCATTACCTAAATGAGTTAGTTTGAAGTGAGTTTAAGGCATGGACTAAAATGTCTGCATTACAATTAGATAATTCCCTGTCTCTAGAAGTCTTCTATGGCAGACGTAGTATACATATAATTTAACATAGTTAAAAGTAGTTCTACCAAATTCAGTGTTCTTTTTTTGTAGCAAGAATAACTTAATGTCTTCCTTCTGTGTTACAAAACCGCAAGTCTAATGGAGCATTTCTATCTCAGAATTAAAGTGCCATGCTTTTCAAAGATGTATATAAATTCAATGCCAAGGATTTCATTAGCCATGTTATGACAATTAAATAACAGCTTTACGCTTTAGGAGGCAAGTAAATATCACCTTTGAATAGAACTTGTAAATAATTGAAATCTTAAAAGACATATATAGCTTTTCATAGAGTGCGTATGATTATACCACCTGGAAGGTTTTATCACCCAAATAAATTTCAGTTCAACTCTACAACAATTCCAGTAAGTGATTATAAAACCAGGGTTCCAAAATTGGTTGCAAAGTATTCTTCCATTCTATTTTTGAAAAACTCTGATGTAATTCTTCCCTCCCTTTCTCCCTTCTTTCTTTCTGTTTTTCTTTCCTTCTTCCCACAATGCTTATTAAATGGTAATATGTAACACGTTTTGTGTGAGGTCTAGGGAGACAATACTGAACAAAGTCCAGTCCCTAATTACAGGGAGCTTACAGTCTATATCCCGAAGCATAGTAGAGTAAAAGGATAATAGAGTATAAAAGTGCCAAGACAGAGATAAACTCAAGTACATCAAGAGAGGAAATCAGCAAATCTTACTGTATTACACCCAGTGTGTCCTACACACTGTGCTTACAGCTAGGGAGCTTACACGACAATTCTTACTCATAGTAAGGCAAAATCTGCCTCTTTGTAACTTTAATTAATTGGGTCTAGTTTTGCCCTCTGAAAACACGCATAATAATTCTACTCCTTGTGCCATGTTCAATAGTCTTGTCAAGGAAGAGATTTTCTTCTTTTTTCCTTGTCAGACACTAATGAGCAAACTCAGATCGTCTATGATTATTACCAAAATGAGTCATTAACATTTTTCTGTTATGGGAAATATGGAGGAAAGGTTGTTTGGAATTTTCTATCTTTGTTCATTTCAGCTGTGAAAACAAAGCACGAAAAGGCTGTGGTCCTTCCCAATCTCCCTTTTCCAGAATATGTTCTACAAACAGTGGCATTGATGAGTCATCCTCACAATTGACACAAAAGTCAGTGATCCAATTAGTATTCCAGTCTGCATTTGAATTTCAGAGGGTAAAAAATGTCAGGCCTTTAGAGGACTACTTTTCTCCAAGTTGAATTTTCTAGATGGTATATAATAGAGACTTTAGCTTATCATCATTTCCTTTCCTTTGGTAAAAAAATTTTTTAAGTATCACAGGGAATGTAGGATTTGGTATATACATTGTTTCAAGAAATGTGAATTCACTGAATAAGCCACTGCTTGTAAATCAGGAGCTTTGGATTCTATTCCCAGTTCTGCCACTAATTAACCATGTAACCTTGGGAAAGTTACTTAATTATTTCAGGTTTTAAATCATCAACTGACTATATTGACGAACCTAATAATTCCCTAACACTGCTTTCTATGATTTTGAATTTTTTAGATTTTGAACAGTATTTATTGAAGAAATACTTTAAAAGTCTGACAATCAAATAAAAAATGATCCCGGATCTACCATGTAAGAGTTGTGGATCTTAGCTTCTGAGAATCAATCTTCTTATCTGAAATAGTAATGATAGCTAACTTTTATTGAATCCTTATTATCCCAAGTACTCTTCTAAATACTTTATATCTACAATTCAATAGTCATTACAACCCCAAGCTAGATATTATTGTTATCCCCATTTAATCTGAGATGACAGAAACTGAGAAAATGGAGGCATAGAGAATAAGAATAAGTAACTTTCTCTAGGTCATAGCTAATATGGAATAAAGTCAGAATTTGACCCTAAACAATCTTTTTCCAGAGTCCACACTCATAACTGCAATGCTATGGGAATAATATAGTACCTATCAGTGAGCGTTGATATCCAGTGGTGGTGATAGTGGTCAAAGAAGTAGTATCTGTTTTCACCTTTGAAAAAGTTACTTCAATTGTCTAGTGTTTGGTTTTCATCCTACCCTACCCATTTCATCGGAGCTATTGGGATATACAAATGAGGTAATTCATAAAACTTTAAGTATACTATAAAACTAGTGCTGTTTTATTAACATTATTATACCAAGAATGATCTCTGTCTTTCCGTCACTAACAAATCCATGAATTTTAAATCTCTTCATGGACCATCATAATCAATGCCAATAATAGATGACCATGGCTTTTAACCTGCCACAGATAACAGATATTGTAAATAACTCAACAGAAAGAATCCCAGGCCAAAACAAAAAACTTAAGTTGGTTTTGTTTTTTGTTTTGTAATGTACAGGGAGGGTATCAATATGAGAAAAAAAAATGTGTAATTTCTACTAGGTTTTAGAAAAATATTTGATGTAAGGTAGACAAAACCCACATTGCCTCATAGATCCCATCTTGGGAATTATTATGTGGGTTGGAATTATTATGAGAGGCTGAGCTGAGATGCACTTCCCTCCACCCATTCTTCCCACAGACTCAGAGATGCCAAATGGCTTCAACTAACTCAGGAAAGTTTTTACTTGCTGTTTTCTAATGTATCTCCAATAGATACGTATATTTGTTTTTACAATCACTCCTATGAGGGCTGCTTTCTCCTATGACTCAAGAGTTACAAAATCTTGCTGTGGATCTGTCCTGACTGTTGAGCTAAAAAAAATGAGTGACAATTCTTCAAGTGAGGTGTTTGAAAGTAGCTGGTGTGAATAGTCCGAGGGAGAGAATTAAATATAGTAGAGCTCTCTTCTGAAATGCAAACACTATCCTGACCTCATAGAGAAGGTAGGTTAGGGGCTACTGGGAGAGATTTCTGCTCAAATAAAATTTGACACGGACTATAGAAAACTGCTCAGGAGTTTCTTTGTTACAACAATCAGGACATACTACCCTGGTAGCTATGAACTCTAGAGTCTTGGAGGGATTCTAACAACTGGCAGCCACCATTTTCTTGGGAGTATATTGGGAAATTGTATTGGTCCTATAGCATTCCCTACACTTTAGGAGCAAAGCAGTATCTTCTTGGATCCAGCCTCAGACTGAAAACATTATTCAAGATTTTATAATTTTAAAAATTACAACAAATTTTCAAGTCCCTCCCAGCTACTACAATCCCCTTCTCAATATAACAGAATAGTCACAGATATAGTTGGGGAGAGGGTATGAGAGCAAGGGGATGATGAAAAAAAACTAGTTACTATAACTTTGTCCTTGCCCTAAGAGTCATTATCTCATCCTTTTAAGTTCTAACTAAACTATTACCAGAACTCTTGGCAGCCTGGGCTAAGCATCAAAAATCCAAAATAATACAATTTTGTTTCCCAAATTGAAGGACACAGAGGGTCTTCCACTTGCTACCTCTAATTTTGTTTATAGAGGATTGTGTCTAGGTATAGAGTATGAACGCATGTTTGTTTAATAGGTGTCATCTAACTTGGCTAGCTATGAAGGAGAGGAACAGAGAAAGCCAATGTACAGCAATGTGGTCATTTAATGCTGTTCGACATGAAGATGAAAAATTTCATTCCCCTCTCCGTTCATTAATAACTTTTTCATTAGATTTCAATATGCTTGATTATAACACAACATTATTCTATTCCAAAATAGTCGCAGCCAATTTTATTTTCCCAAAACAAGTACCAACTGTGAACATGGAGGTTGCTGCCATAGAGAGGATATTCATTAGACTTTCATTTAGAAATAATAATGCCAACAATAGCCTTATTCTCTCTTTTATTCCCCCCAGCTTACTGACCTCTCTTCCTCCAAAATAATAGTACAAACAAACATGAATGAGCCAAACAAAGCTAACCCAGCTTTTGCAGTAGTGAACACGTACTTGAGAAAAGATTTCATTTTTTTTCTAGAGATCAGATACATCATTCTAAGAACTTTGGAAAAGGGGAGAAAATTTCTGAAACACCAAACCTTTAATTCCATCCTGTATTTTTTAAGTGAAGAAAAGAATGACAAAGGATTTAATTTGTTCTTGACAAATGCTGATGAGCAATAACAAACCAACATTAGGGAAAAGTGAAAAGGGAAAGAGAAATCAGTCCTAAAGTTGCCTCTATTTTCATCTCCCCTTTCTTTATATTCCTATAGCAGAGCCTCCCAAACCAGTGTTCTACAGAATCCTGGAATGCCACGTGTGCTGAAGGCCTGCCCAGATACTGATGCCCACCTGCAGCCTTCCTCATGTCCATACGAGGCCTGGGCCAGTCAGAGCTGCAGAGCTGTTCTTCATTTATAGTTATATTCTTTAAGTGTCCCCAATGGGCTTACAAATATCATTTTTTTACATATGCCATTATACAATAAAAATTTAAAAGTACTTGCCTATGGGAATTTTACTTAAGCCTTCTCCATAGGACAGACCATCCTAATGTGGCCAGTTCTCTCTCTCTCTCTCTCTCTCTTTCTCTCTCTCTCTCTGTTATCTTTCAGAATTAGTCTAAACATTCCTAATATTTCTTGAGGGCAACAAATCAATATTATAAAAATTTGTAACTACAATTGTGCATGGTACATTGCTCCCCTCATAGTGAAATTTCACTAATACAATTCTGGTTGATGTAAGTCCATCTTGTGTCAAAATGAATATGGCAGATCACATCACCCACTCACTGAACTGAGCCAGCTCTCAGACAAATCCAGATGAGGAAATGATTCTTAATTTCAGCATTTAAGCCCCATTCCATATGCTAACCTATGTTGCAGAAAACATTTTGCATTCAATGTTTCCAGTTGTACAAATAATGATTGGCATAACAATATTTTATTAGACAAAAGCAAGGGTTAGTATGTAAGACAAATTCAAATTGCTAGCCAGGCAGCTAAAAGCTGGTTGCTGGTCCTCAACATTGCTTTAATTTTTTTTTCTATGTATGCATTTTTTTAAAAAATCTAGTCCTTTTTCTAGTCTGTGGGTTCCCCCTGCTGGCTCTTTAACTGTTAGAATCAGAAGCTAAAACACTTTTATACCTGTACACTGAAAATCAACTTTAGAGAGAGGAAAGGGATCAGAATGGTGTCTGACACTGGAAGATTCTTATTGGCAAGGGCAGAGAGATATGAAGATAGGACTAAGTCTACTTAAGCCAAGAACCAATGAGACTTAGCCCATCCTGTTTGACATGTTCATCCCCTTAGTGTTCTTATAAATTGATTGTATTTAAAATCTAGATATATAGTTTCCCTTGAAAGGCTGACAACAGTGAGCCAAAATTACCCCATGGTGTGGTAAGTAGTCTTCGACCTTCTTAGGTGGAGCACATCCTCTGGAGTTTGCCATGATTACTGGTGTTTCTTTTGACCTGATCCACACTCACCTAATGTCAGTTGCCCATTATCGTTAGGCATGAGCAGTTATTTTTCATACACTTGGCCCATTTCACTCATTATTATCTTGTGCCCAAATTCCACCAGGTATTTGATTCTTGGAATTCTGCTTTGGCACATAATTCAAGTATCACTTTCTCTAAAAACTACTATTAATTCTTCCACACCCTCACACCTCATACCTTTCAAGCTAAGTTTTTATTTTTGTTTTTCTTTTTTGACATAAAAAGGGATAGTATGCCTGGGGGGACAGTATACTATGAAGACTGTAATTCAGGACTTAACTACTTATACTGAGATAG
Source organism: Rhinolophus ferrumequinum (assembly GCF_004115265.2). Lineage (NCBI taxonomy): Eukaryota > Metazoa > Chordata > Mammalia > Chiroptera > Rhinolophidae > Rhinolophus > Rhinolophus ferrumequinum. The sequence goes on along the minus strand of NC_046294.1, from coordinate 32,595,839 downwards.
CTCTTATCACTTGGAGTTTAAACATGAGAACATACAGAGAGTTCTCTTAATGAAGAAAAACTATCAAAAGAATATGATTTAGAGATATCATAAATCCATTTCCACAGTTTCACTTCTGAATCCATTTCCACAGTTACAGCAAGGGAGATGAGAGAGAGCAATATCCAGAAAGTTAAATAGTAGAAGAAAAAATGTACTGTAACTGAGAAAGGAATGAAAGGAATATTTGAGGTCTTTCAAGAAAAGACCATATAATCTTGCCAAGATCTGCCCTAGACAGGCTGGAATTTGGGAAACCCAAACCTCCTTTTATATGACATTTGGATAAAAGCAAAGCGTTATTTGGTCTATTATTATGTGGTCCCAAGAAACTTGAACCTGCATCTGGTCTCACTGCTCCTTGGTAATAACAATTCCAGGAGCTCATGGTTCACCAAAGCAGTTGTTAAGTTTACTTCTATATGGAACGTGAAATGAGTTTTTTTGCTTTTGCTTTTGTTTGGTTTGGTTTTGCACTGCAACAGTTAAGTAATGGTTTTCTGAGGACTTTTCTGTTTTAAGTCCCTCCCATCAAGTTCAGTTTCTTTCTTTCATCTACCTCTCACTACAAGTACCTCATTTGCCACATCTCAGAAGTTCTTTTGTTAAGAGATCACAAAATGTAGCAAGATAAAGAGTCCTGTCTGGGACTCAGGATATCTGGGCACAAATCACATTTCTGTCACTGACCAGTTTCTGGGCTGGTTTCTCCCATTGGCAAAATGCAGAATTTAGAATACAGGAAAATGAATTTTGCTTTTCTTTGGTACCTAGTATATAATTAGTTTTCTATGTACATGTGTTTATCTAGTTTAAGATTTTTTAATTGAAAACAGAAGTGAACCAAAGAGTCCACAGTGTATGAGAATTATACATGACCCAAACGTCAGTAAAGTGCATATGGAGGCCTTATTCACATCTATTTTCCTTTTGGAAGGGATCTTTCATAAGAATCTCTGTTGTTTTATGATGAAATGTTAGTAAAATGAAACCTGAACAGCTCAAACTGTATAAGAATTCCTATCATCATCAAATAAAATAATCCCTTTATCCAAGCCACTTAGCTTGGTACCAAAGCAGTCAATCTCATAGAGAAACAGATGGTTGGGTCCCAATGGCTCAAAAGATCATGAGTGGTAATCATGTTTAAAATAAAAATTCAAAAAGTCCCCAAGGCCAAGTAGGACATATCTGGCTCTTGGGGTGAATAGTGGATGCCAGGTATTAAATGATCATTAGTATCTCTTAACATGCTACTGTTCCCTTCCTGGTCCTTCTTGCTAAAGCAGTATTTTTCAAAAGGTATGCCAAGGGGAATTCACTTGGTGTTCTAAGAAAAACAAAGGGGAGTGGAGAATAGAGAGGTTCTATATTTATTTAGGATATGGTGAGTAGAATAAAAACATTTAAAAAAGGAATTCGTCTCAGAGGCTTTCATGTACTAATATACAATACGCTCTGTGAATTTGCATAAAGTGATAGCTTCATTTGTTCTGCTTGAGATTTAGTACCTCTCATCAAGGGTCATTTATAAATGTATTAGAGCAATTTTGTTTATCATGATGGCTGAGTACCTGCACTTACTTTGAAAGGCCAGGGAGCACAGATGCTAAATATCCTTCAATACTTTGGATAATCCCACATACCCAAAAATTGTCTGACCCTAAATGTTAGTAGGCTTTCATTGACATTGGCAGAGAATACAACATTTCCCAAAGGAATCTGACCACAGAGCCTTTAATTTAGAGAACAACTTGTGAGGCTAGTATTTTCTGGAATCCATTTTGGGAAAGTTAGCCTAAGGTGTATTTAAAGACTTAGATTGCAGCGCTAACCAGCCCTCCTACCATCTCACCCTCACCTATATGAATTTTCTCTTTTTTTTCAAATTGAGGTATAATTGACACATAACGTTATATTAGTTTCAGATGTATAACATACTGATATAATATTTGTATATATTACAAAACGATCACCACAATAAGTCTAGTTAACATCCATCACCAGACAGAGTCACAATTTTTTTTTCTTGAGATGAGAACTTTTAAAATTTACTCTCTAAGCAACTTTCAAATATGCAATACTGAATTTCTCTTTTTCACTGGCACTTGGTGAAGACTAAATTTATTTCAATCCCTTAAGCAAGGTGAGATGGAAGCAGTAGAAGAGAGATAGATATTCAAGGTTAGAAATTCTGCCTCAAATCCACTGAATCAGAAAGCCGACTTTGCCTCTAGAGAACATTTGTAGCCCACTCCTCTTTCCTCAAGTGTTAGGATGACTTTATAATCAAAGCCTTTCCACACTGTAGGACGAATTGCTGAAGTGGAAGAAAACCATCGTGTACTTACTGGGACTGGTGTCAGAGAAGGTACAGAATTGGAAATAACATTGAAAAAAAGAGAAAAAATCTGTCTTAAATGTCCCTACACAATCAGCTGTGTGGCACTCCCCCGCCCCCTACATCGAGAAGTCTGTTTCTTTCCACTTTTACAGAAACTTTCTCAAAATTGTGACCCCTTGGAGGCTTTTCCTTCATCTTAATTGCTGCTTGGATACAGTTTATCTGATTTCACTTTTCAATATTGAAGGGATTTTCAGGAGAGTAAAAGCGGGGTAAACCAGAGATGTGATGGCCATTTTCTTTATACTGCCTTCCATAATAATGTCCGTTAACCTCGTTACCCATTACAAAAACACAAAGCTGTGTCATCTTGGGGAAATCATTAATACTTTTGGAGTCTCAGTTTTCCTGTTTCTAAAATAGAGTGACTAAAAATACCCACTTCACAGGGTTGCTATGCAAATGAAGTGAGATCATGTAGCAAAAGTCCCTGGCATACACTTTAGTACTCAACAGATGGTAAAACGGTTACTTGAAGTATTCATAATAATGAGGCAGTTCTTCTGACTCTTAGTGCACAGGTATTTGGCTACCTCAGTGCTCAAGAAGACCCCTACTGCTTCCAGATATAGCTGAGGAGGCAGCTTTTTCATACAGCTCAGACAGTACTGGTGCAAGCAGACAGCAGATACAACCTACTAGCCTGGTGTCTCACTCACCTCCCCAGGCTTCACTTTCTCATTCCCTTCTCATCATTTAAAAAGTCAGTCAGGAAGGCACAGCAGCAGAAGCCACCAAATTAACAACTTCAATATTCAGTTCTGTGGGATTTACTACTCTCTTTTTAATCTGAACTGATCCCCAAGGCAATTTCTAAATACCATTTTACGTTTTAATTTTATTAGCTGGTTCATTTGGCAGTTTGTGGGTAATATTTGCATAACATGACTCTGTATGCTAGAGTAAAGGGATCCACAATCATCAGAAGTGTCTGTGTCTAGCAACTCGCTCACCCTCCACAATCTCAGGCCTAGAGGGGGCAGTCACCTATCCTATCCAGGCCTCACAGTGGGTACATTGTAGAACACGAACTAGAATCTGGTTCTCTTGATTCCCTCAGAACACAGAGAATACTATTTTTAGCTCAGTGTTTCCCACAGCCATAAACCAAAAAACAAACAAACAAACAAACAAACAAACAATCAAAAAAACCCAGGAAACTTCAGTTGTAAGAATCTTAATAAACTAGCAATGTATTTAGCTTAAATTCAGAATGTCTGTACATCATGTCATGTCGGGGATCCTTCCTAAGAGTATTGGACTAAATAAAACTATTTCAACAAAACAAAACTTAGACCCACCAATCGTGGCCATCGGTTATGGGAGGAAACATCCCCAAGAGGAATCTGCCCAAGAGGTCCTGGGGTTCACCCTCCCCTTGGGGTGGGGTGGGGAGAATGCTTCTTAACCAGATTCCCACAGGCAGCTGCCTCTTACATCACCTCCTTGAACACTTTGGCTTAAGAGAAGCAAAGCCATTCTCTTGCTAGACTTAACACAGTGGAGACCCAGGGAGGAATTTTCACTCCTTACCTACCTAGTTAGAGGATGCAAAAAAAAAGTGACTCTCCCCTCCCTAGACTCATCATACAGCCCTTCTTAGGGGTTTGTTTCCTCTCCTGGGCACTCCCAGGAGTCAGAGGTTGGATCTCCACAGTCCCAGGACTCACATACACCTGTTTTCTTTTGTTTGTGCTTTGGGCAGCAAAATTATGCTTAGAGACTGATTTTGTCTTTACCAGGCACTTCGTTAACATAGGTTTGTTGTGGGAATTATAATTATTTTACTGGTCAATGGCATAGAGGATAATATATCTTAATATGCCAAACAATGAAAAACACACTCCAAACAAACGATAGATTTACCACACTATTGTTCTAGGCAAGGGGAGATAAAGGGAAGAAAGTCCAAATTTAACAGGTGTACCTTTATATAGGAGTCTGATTTCTTAGGGGACAGAAGTCTTGACCAACTGCAAGCTGACTTCCAGCTGTCGGTGCGAAAAACAGAAGCAAGTCCACTGTTGCTGGAGCAGACTGCTAGGTATTGACAGACAGACTAAGGCTGCTCCAAAGGTTGTCACTCCAGGGACTGTTGCAGGGTTCATCACCACTGCTGACCAAAGAGTCAACTTGGCCACAGCAGGAGTAAACGTCTCAAGATCTTTGGAGAATGTTTAGGTCAACAAAGGGTGCCTTGCCCAGACTGAAACTCTTAATAGTTCTCACAAACTCTCATATTTCTCATTTAAATTTCTCATTTATTTGCTTCTCTAAATGTTCTCACTGATAAGCCTCCAGTGGGGCCTACTAAGTGCTTATCAATGACAACAGATGAGGTGATGACATCCTGACACAACTGACTTCATTCTTATATCAAAACAATTTTACTTCTAAAAACAACTTTTTTCTTTGTTATCTGCAAGTGGAATAAATGACTTCACTTAAGTCATAAACAAATGAATTTGAAATCATATTAAACCAATACTCAACACTCCCTCTCTTTCTTTTAGCCTTGGACTGAGGGAAGCCCATGTCAGCCTTCCATTTCTCCCATTCTTTTAGCCTCTTTCATCGAAACCTAGCTTCCCTTTTCATTTTTCTCAATGGACTTTGGTGGTTCATTAAAGTCAGATCCTAAATTATCCCCTTTCTTTGAGGGAAAAGAGGATTTAATCTTCAAACCATCCAGGGGGTAAAGAGAAACATTTACAATCAATTCTTATAGGTTAGCAAAAAAAAAAAAAAAAAAAAAAAAAAGGCAAGAAAAGCAAACCAATTAAGTTTCTATTGTAAGATCATCTGAATGTTTATAGTCTGTTCTAATTGTAAATGTTAGGAGAGTGGAGGGGACATAAAATTCTAATCCAAATTTCTCACTCTGCCAGAGCTAACCAGCACTCTGCTCTCAATTTCTGACATCTTTGATAAAGTTTCTAACTGGTAAAACCTCTTACCTTGCTTAACCTTGTTTCTTCCTTCTTGTATTCCTTCTTAGACTTATCAGTTCCAGTTCTTGGGAGGTTACAGTAGGAAAAAAATGGGGATGATCCATGATATAATCTAGGATAAGACAATAACCAACCAGAGCATTACCTTCTGTAATAATAGGTTAGATGTATAGTGTCATTATGAAGATTAAAAGGAGATACTTCATAATGAGGCAGAATAGGGTTAATAAAGTGAAATTGAAGGGGGGCTGCCCAGGCCTGCATCTCCTCCCCAGGAACTTCCCGGGCTCATCCCCTAGACATAAATCAAAATGTCCAAACACACCTAAAAAGAGGAGATAAGACCCACTGGTATTAACTGCTTCTTCACACATGGGCAAACTGTTAAAACTTGTCCATTAGTTGAACACAAGCTCCATTATAATACAATTAAAATAAAATGAACATTAAGGCTTGGCCCCCACTGTGGGTTTTTCTGTATGCATTCTGGGTAAGAGCCTGCACAGAAAGAAACTAGTTATATAACCAACATATGTCAATCAAATGACCTCAGTCTATATAACACATCTCCTGCTGTAAGGAAATTTACCTACCTTCCCCTATATAAGAAAAAGCTAACCTAAAGTTAGGTTGTCTGCCCCAGCAACTTCTATGCCTGCATCTTTCTTCTTGAATAAACTTACTTCCTTGCTCTCCTCATTTCAGGCTGAATCTGTGAATTTGTTCACATTTTGTGAATGACCAGGGGTGAATTCCAACGACACAACAATTCACATGAAGTATTTAGCACAGCTCTTGGCACCTATAATTGTCCAGTGAATGTTTACTATTATTATGTTTTTATAACAGAATTTTTCCCAAAAAAGTAACTGTATAGTGACTACCTTCCATGGAAAAAGCTAACGTTCACACTAGTACATCGCTCTCCAGGTGACAATATGTTATTTGGTATCATTAGAAGAAAAACATTAATGAATCCTTAGTGCTAGTCCCACCAGCTATGAATTTAAAATGAGATTAAAACAGAGACTCTTCCATTCACTTAATAAGGGTCTACTGTTAACCAAATATTGCTGTAGGTGTGTGTTGGCGGGGAGGGGAGAACAAAAATAAGGTAAGCAAAATTCTTGAGATCAAGACTTTACAATGTCACTAGAAAACTAATAACACTTAAACTGGGTATTTTTTTTAGGGGGGTGTTGTAATTGAAGTTTACTTTTCCCTTTTCTTATATGTTATTTATATTTGTATTCAGCAAAATTCCAGGAAAAGTATTATTTACAAGGCTTACTTCCCTGGTGTCTTTTGCCAAGAGTGTGACTTCCTGTCATTTCACTGATTCAGGAAGTAATCACCAAATAGTGATTTATATGGTTCCTGTTTCTCAAATTATCTCATAGGAATGGAATTACCCTAAACTACAAGATTCCTGAACCATTAGACATTTCCAAAAACTTTGTGTTTACTAAAAAATGAATCAGACAACTGTTCCCCCCCCGCAAATATCAATATACTAAGAAGGCCATTGGGTGATACTTCATGAATTTCATTGAACATATGCATAGTCTTCAAGAGATTTGTGTATGTAAGCATTATATAAAATACTATATGAAAGTACTACGTAAAATGTAACTATTTTATTAAATGGTGATTGCCAATGTCAATGAGAATAATGATGAAATATGTCTTCAAACACTCAGCTATAGCTATAGTGCCATGGCAGGAAGCTCCAAAAGAAAAAAATAAATAAGTTCAAGACGTTTCTAGGAATAAAATCTTTACCATACAATTATCTATTATAAGGAAGAAACAAGGGAGGTGTCCAAAACCGCAATTTGGGTCTACACAGAGCACTCAAATGAGTTCTGATTTTGAAAACAAGTATAGAAAAGAGGAGTGTTTAAGAAAACTCACTCCAGGCAAGATGAACAGAGAGAAGTTGATATTATTTCAATACCATTATCAGCAATGGGGTAGAGACAACAGAACAAATCCGTATACTCAAATTCTATAAGAAAAAGAGCTAGAGAGATTTTAATAGCTGGGGTGGGGGAGTAGGCTATCTGTCTTTGCAAAATGACCTTACTCAAAGGTAAAGAAAACTTTCTTGTACCTTCATGACAGAAGATCGTTTTACAATTTGGAGCAAGGGGTCAGCTGAAGTTAGGCCTATACCCTCCTCCAGAAACGTAGAGATAGGAGTCCGGTCTTCCTTGACAATTACATTTGGAAGAAATCATTCTCACGTCCTTGAGAAAGTCATTTTTGGGTGGTAATACTGGCAATAAATAAGTTGTTTAAAATCTTTACATCTCAAAGGAGCTGGGAAAGTACACATTTTCTAAAGTAAATACTCTAAAAAAATGGAAGTCAGGGATGTAGCATCAGGAAAAAACCTGTCCAAAATTTAGTCACGTGGAGAGGGACATTAAGGCTCCCCTGGTAAGGGCCATTCTTTTGCACTTAGGAAGCACATAAGAGGAAACTGAGAACATAGTGGCAAAAAAGCTCAAACCCAGACAGAAACAACATATGTCTGCTACAGAAAGACAGCTAATGGACCAGAAAAGCTTTTGACAAGTTGCATTCGGAACAGGGTAAAATCCTGTACGTGGATTTGAAAAATGGATGCACATTTCATGAATATAGACATTTTACCTAACGTCGTTTCGGGTACATAAAACTTCCAAGTTTCAATTGACTCAAACTCACTATAAGCCCAGAGTTATACTTGGCTTCCTAAAATAATTCAATCCTCACTAAGTAAATGGAAGGATAAAGTGAAACCTACTCTGAACTGCAATTGAATTATGCAGCCATACCTAAAGTGGCATCAAATCTTAGAAGCAGGGTTGCTGAAGTTCTGTCAAATGGAATGAGCAAAAACACAGAAAGACTGTGTTTGGGATTCCAAAAATAATCTTTTAAATAATTAGTGCTTACATCTGACTCCTCAATTTCTCACATAGACTAACTTGTAGCATTCATTCAACAAATGATTACCAAGCGGCTAGTAAGTCCAGACTCCCTTTTTGTTTACCTAACTTTATGTTCTCAAGGTGCTTACATTTATTGGGTATGTACAATAAAATAAAATAAATAAACACAAAAAAACAAGTATGTAAATATATATGAAATGGTTATAAGTGCTAAAATAAGGGAAGATAATGGAGAAGAGAAGGGCAGAGGAAGAAATGATGAGAAGGGGGTAGAACCCTACTAGGCCCTTTTCCACGGTTTGCCCAAGCTGGACTCCATCACAATAACCATGTCCCGTATTCCATTTGCTCTGACAAATGAGTTTTTGCCATGATAATAAAAGGTATAGTAAGCATAACAGATTAATTGGTAAGATAATTTTAAAGTGATCAACAGTCTGCCATTTATCACCAAAATAGATAAAGTCTTAGGCACATTTATTTCAAAACAAGAACAGTGACTTTTCACACCTACAGTGCTTATTTTTATCAATTTCTACAATATACTTTGTGGAGTTGGCCTTAAATGCTGCCTGTTTTCTTTGGAGGTCAGCTCTTCTAAAAACTGCGTTTCCTGGCATGAAAGTAAAAGCTGTACACAGTGCTTAGATTTATGTAGGGGTTTTCCTTTGAAATAATAAAAACAATAAAGGTTATACTACTTTATATATTAGTATACATTGTACTTGTTTTTACTTATGTGACTATATAGTACTTCATATTTTGAAACTACTTTTCTAGCTCTGAATTCATTTAATCCTCACAATAATCCTATAAAGAACATTTATCCCAATTTTACGAAGGAGGTAAGTGAAGGTCACTGATGACAGTGCCTGAAGTCTTACACTTAGCAAATGGCAGAGCTATCAACAGAAAAACAGGACAAACCATTCAGGGTCTTCGTTTGGAGAGGCCGCCACGTTACCAGTGCTCACTCTCCCACATGAGAAAGGAGGAGTTTAGGCTAAGTGAGGTTTAGGTCCCTTTTAGCTCTAAGCTTGTGGTTTGTGCTTTGGTGGTTTTTGTAATTACAACTTCAACTCTTTGTCCCTGTGCTATATCCTGTGGTGATATATTTGCATGATTAAAAACCTTCTGAAGGCATTGTTGTCTATCAGAGGAAAAACAACTTTCAGTTCCCTTTTTTCTGAAATTAAGAGAGTTGATGACAATATAGCTAAGGTATTTCCCAATTCTACTATTCTGCAAATGTCTGGTAAAACTAGTTTTTGTAGAATTTTATAGTTTTTATTATACAGTGCTTTTGTTTTTCTCATCTCTTTCTTCTGTTAAGTATGCTTACCAAGTTTGTATATTTTTTTCCCGTAAATTCACAAGAAAGTCTGTTTGCACCTCCTAGGTAAACATGCACAGATCACTTCAGAGGCTCAGAAACTGCCAACTTGAGTCCCCCAACTAGGAATGAATTGGAGATCTGCCTTTATTGGACAAGCTGATGTAAATACAGCTGATTCGAGAATATTGAAGTGTTCTCTTCCCAACCTCAAATGACATTTCATTCATCTCACTGAAAATTTAGTTTCTAACCAAGGACACAAATAGAACCACATTTCATTGGTTACGCTCTGTGAAAAAGATTGTACCTATACTGCATGTAGTCTGATGATCTTGGCAAAATTTCCAGATCCTTCCACACTGAGAATGTGATTTGTGGTGGCTTTATAACACCAGAGTAATTGACCAAAATCCACACCCTGCCCTTACTTAAATGAGGTAGCCCACTTCCAAATATAAAAACAACATTTATAGCACACACCTAAAGAAGCAAGGCAAAAAGGAGAGAAGAAACTCTACAACTCAGTTGAATTTATGTCCTATAGACTAGGTTCCTTTGCCCTGGAGCAAAGAAAGAAAATGCATTTCACGAAGTCCCTCTATGGCATGAGGCAAATCATGTCTGCTGTCTGGGACCTCAGTTTCTCATCGGTAAAATGAGGGGGTCGGGCCAGCTCAGTGGTTCCCAAACACAGCTGGGCATGAGACTAGGAAGGGAGAGATTAACACTCACTCACTCACGTATTCCCACACCTTATCACAGATCATTGGATCAGACACAGGTGAAGGGAGCAAGCAGAAACCTGTATTTGTAACCAGCTGTGAAAGAGGCATCACTGATCTGTAAAGTCCTCCTGCTTCCTGCAGTCCTACCCCAACACCAGCTGGCCACTGCCCTCCAGCTTCTGCCCAAATGCCAAGAATCAGTGTTCCATTAATTTACACTTGTCTACAACCCCTGCACCACTCATTCCCACCCCTCCATAAACAAGGAAGCAGCCCACCCCTGCTATTACAGCTTTTGCTTTATAGTCGTCTCTCCCTTCCATAATTGCTCCAAAATTATCTGCTTTCCCCTAATCCGAGGAACACTCCCATTTTACTTAGGAAGAATTTCTTGGCTGTAATTAACAAAATATTTGATTTAATTCACATAATGGTGAAGAACAAAGTTTTGGACTCAAACCACTCTGTCACTTACTGTCTGACATTAAGAAATCACTTGATCTCCCTAAACCTTACTTTCTTCATCTGTAAAATGAAGATAATATTATATTTTTCACTGGATCTTTGTAAGTAGATAGCTTCTGCCCCATAAATATAGCCATTGTTTTTGTTGCTCTGACTTTAAAGAGAGAAAATCCTTCCAGACGATAATTTGGAGGGGGAGAAAAAAACCAACGATTTTCAGTTAAATGAACTCATGGTAAAAATACACACACACCCTATACTGGATGGGACCTTGTCCCATCTCCTCATTGTGTAACCTTAGTCAAGTCACTTAACCTCCCAGATAGTAAAATAGCCTATCGTATAGCTTTAAGCTTTTGCCAGTTATGAATTTATTTCTTCTCATATATAAATTTATAATTTATTGCCTGCCATGAGAAAATGGAACTTGGACCTTTTAAACATTTGTTTCTTTGCCAGCTGGCACAATGTTAAGCTATGTCAGTAGAGGGCACTGGAGAAACATTGCTGAAAGAAGGGCTTTCCCTCCTGCAGCACACAGCTTCACCAGCACCCAGCTCATGTAGCAAGTGTGGCTCCCCGACAGCTGGGCTCCTGCAGTGAACAGTGGGTAGCAGCTTCTCCCAGAATCCTCTCACCGAGGCAGTTTTGCATATTGTGCCTCAGGCAAGACAACCTTCTGTGAATAATGTTCCCCAGCCCCTAGAGGGTGAATTTCCTGCAAGTTCAGAGGGCACATTCCAGCAAGTTCCACTAGTGAGACACCACAGCAAATTCTGTACCATCCAGCCAGCCACAGCAGAGCATTCAACAAGGCTGGATCTCAGCCCTTGCTTTGAGGGGAGGATCTCCCTTGGGTGCTCTATTTCAGCCCAAGAAGTGCTGGCTGATGCTTTTATCTGCTCTTCTTCTATTCTTCGGAGCTCTCTTTACCTCTTAATCACTAAAACCTCATTACTCTAATCACATTATGGTTGATAATTCTTTAAATTAAATTTTCCCTATTCAATACTGTGGAGTTTTTTGTCTTCTGATTCGACACGGATTGATATACAGCTCTAAGATTTTGAGACCCAGAAATACTGATTTCAGAGGTGATATTATTAGGAACAGGTTCTTCTAATTTCACTGCTAAGCCTCCCAGAAGGGGATTGGTTCTGAAGTGAGATGTCAGTAGAGGAAAATAAGGTGTTTAGAAGAGAACCATATTTGAAGGACGGATAAAACTTCATTTAGGATGCAAAAGATATATGCTTTTTAGAGTCCAAAATCATCTGAATAATTAAGAGGGGACATTCAAAAGCTTTGATTGATTTCTGAATAGCCAAGATTTAGTCACACTGTGAGGTTAAGGACACAATCCTACAGACTGCCAAGACCTCTGATACCAACTGCAAGTTTGGGGGTTCCCAAAACCACCTTTGGGTTTGATAATTCGCTAGAAAGACTCACAGAACTCACTATTATACTTGAGTTCACATTTATTACAGAGAAAAGATATAAATTAGAACCCGTCAAAGGAAGGGAAGCATAGAGTAAAATCTAGAAGGGGTCCAAACCTGGAGCACTCTGTCCATGAGTCCTCCTCTCCCTACTGATTTATGGACAGGGAGCATTACCTCTTCCTGGCTAAGATGTATGACAATACACATAAGTATTACCAACCAGGGCAGCTTACCTCAGCTTTGTTGTCCAGAGTTGTTATTGGGATTCATTATGTAGGCATGATAGATTGAATTACTGCTTATATGGTTGAACTCAGTCTCCAGTACTCCCTTCCTCCCTGGGATAACATCCCATGGGCCAGAGGGGTCCACTATGAGCCACCTGGATAGCAGGTAACATAAATTATCAGGTGACGTCTAAGGGGCTTCATGAATAACAAAAAGATACCCCTATCACTCAGGAAATTCCGAGGATTTAGTGGTTATCTCCCAGGAATCTGGAACAAAAACCAGAACTCTCTGTGGGCAGGCTAAATTCCGCACTACATGTACACCAAATACACTGGAGAGCTAAAGTAAAAGAAGCTATAGTAATTGTTACACTAAAACCAGATTGTATTGCTTACATAAGATCAGGCTTAGTAAAAGGATAATACAAGGGGTGATCAAAAAATACGGTGAGTGTTTAAATTACCAAAAAAAATTACAGGAAAAGATACACTGTTATCAATCACCCTCAAAATACTCCCCCTTGCTTTAAACACACATCACCCATCATTTTTGTCACTTTCTGAAACAGTGCTGGAAGCCCTATTTCATGAGTGTGCTTAGTTGCGCAGTCGTGGTTGCCTCCATGTCCTGAATCATTTTCACTTTGGGGAAGAGCCAGAAGTCACATAGTACCATATCTGGTGAATAAAGTGGATGAGGATACACTGTAATGTTTTTATTTGACAGAAATTGCCATATACCAGAAGCGATGTGTGACACGGGGCCTTTCCATTGTGATCAACAAATATGGTGAATGCTGCTGCCAAGTGCCATCCAATGGAATAGTAGGCATCTTCAATATGGGAAGTGGTGCATGGAACCTTAGTAACAGTGTGTGACAAGTTTCAGCTTGTTTAGCAGTCAGTGGGGTGTGAGCTATGGTTGAGAGAAGGTATGTTTTAAAGTGTGCCATAAATCATCCTCCATCATGACAACACTCCCTGTCACACATCACTCCTGATATACGGCAATTTCTGTCAAATAAAAACATGATGTTGTGTCCTCATCCACCTTATTCACTGGATCTGGTACCGTGCAACTTCTGGCTCTTCCCCAAAGTCAAAATGATTCAGGACATCGAGGCAGCCACAACAGCACAACTAAAGACATTCACAAAAGAGGACTTCTAGAACTGCTTCAGGAAGTGGCAAGAACTATGGGATGAGTGTGTGTGAAGCGAGGGGGAGTATTTTGAGGGGGATAAATGGCAATGTATCTTTTACTGTAATAATTTTTTTTTTTGTATTTAAACATTTACCGTATTGTTTGATCACACCTCATAGACTGCATATATATATATATATATATATATATATATACATATATACGTATATATATATATATATATATACGTATATATGTGAAAAGGCAGCAGCAAAATGCTATAAGATCTGCTGTCTCATCATTTTTCACCCATCCTTTCAGCTTTAGGACCCAAGGATTTATGCAATGGCATGAAAAATTCATTTAGAAGTGAGATTAGTCTCATTAAATCTTCATTTCCTTTCTTTCATATAACAATATTTACATTTATGTACATTAGCATACTTCATGTCACATGCTTGCCTCAGAATGCATGAAGAAACTATTCTGTGCCTCACTCATCCCTTCCCAACCCAGTGATATTTTAATGATAAAATATCACTGTCCTCATTAGATTCTGTGGTGATGTGGTTTCATCTATCCTCTTCTTGTTCTAAGTGGTTTTATATTCTAAATGATTAAATCAAATATGTTTTACATTTGTACATATTCAGTTACATCAGGAATGGCTCCAGGAAATTTCAAAATGTTATTATATACAGTGAATGGCAGACTGTTGAAACAGACATAAAATTTTATTCCCATGGTTGCCTTCTTTTTATATTTGTTCCAGCTAAACTGTGTGTGGAAAAACACAAAACAAAATAAAGGTAAGTCAGTCAAGGAAAGCAGAGTGGTTACCCATAAATTCATGGTAACCAACATTGATATAAACTCAAAACTGCCAGTCCATCGTTGTATACAGATATCTAGTCAACTCATTCTTCTTGTATTATTTTGACCTAATACTCTAACCTCAAATCTTAACTCTCCCTTCACATGTTTAAAATTATGCACACGATGTCACCACTTACTTTATAAAGTACAAGAATTAAGTACTTATATGCACATACACACACAAATGCCTCCTACACTTGCCACAAATATTCAAACTTGCCCTACATAACCAACTAAACTAACAATGCTTCTCCTTGGTTAAAGTGTATGTACAGCCCCTTGCCTATCTAAGGGCAGTAACTCCCTGCCCTTATATATATAAAAAATATATATATTTTTTTTTTTAATTTATTGGGGTGACAATTGTTAGTAAAGTTACATAGATTTCAGGTGTACAATTCTGTATCACATCATCTATAAATCCCATTGTGTGTTCACCACCCAGCGTCAGTTCTCCTTCCATCACCATATATTTGATCCCTCCCTCTATATTTTCAATCTCATCATCTTTACTCTTCTCTGGAAAATTGCATTATCGATTATCCCTCTTATTCCTTTTCTTTTTTATATATTGCAACAACTTTCTGGATTGTTCCATTGGTGTTTAAACACACTAAGTCTTGCCCGTTTAAAAATAAAACTCTTTTTCTCAGTGCTACATCCTGCATCAGTTAGCACCATACCTCTCTTCACCATTAAGGCCAAACATATATAAAGAAATGTTTCAATTGGTCTCCAATGTACTCCTCTAACTATACTAGTCTGGAGTTTGGCCTCTGTCATTTTATCAAACAGGCACTCAGAATCTCCTGCTGTAACTAGTGGATATTTATAGACCTTATCTTACTTAACTTCTAAGCATTGTTTGAGTCTGTTGACTACTCCTCCCTTCTTATAATACTTTCTTCCCCATCATCCCAGGACATAATCATAATATTTTTTTCATTTGGTTAGATCTATAGCTACTCATTTTAAATGCTTTTGCCCTCTTTACTTGGCCATTTAATGCTGAAACTCCTAAAAGTTCTATCAGAGACCCTATTATATTGTCACTTTGTTATATTATATTTTCTTTCTTGGAACAATCATCTATACTCCAGTCTCCATTGCACCTAAACAAAGACGACTCCCAAATCTGTATTTCCTGCTTAGAGAGCTCCTTTGTATTTTAAGTATGAATTTATAATAGCCAAATTGACAAATTGTCTCAAAAACATCTTCAGAGATAATGTATCCAAATCCATTCATGACTCCCCTTCTTTCATCAAAAATTTTACTGTCTAGTGATGGTCCATGTCTCATCCATTCAATTAAGACAGAAATCTGGGATTTATCCCTGATATCTTCCTCTCCCATATACCCTATATCCAATCCATCACCAAGTTGAGACAATTTTACCCCTTAAGAATTTCTTAAATATATCTACTTTTTCCATCTCCATGGACACAGCCCAGTCCAGGCACCATAGTCTCTCTATCAGACATTAACAAGTCTCCTCACACGTATCCTTGTCCATGTCTGTACTTCTTCTTACTCACACCAGTCTAATAGAGTCAACGTGCTAAAGGCAGAGTGATCTGATGATGCCATCTCTCCTTAAAACATGTTAGTAGCTTTCTATTTTTCTTGAGATATAAATAAAAATCTTGAAGGAGTTTATAAGGCGCTATTTGTTCTGACCCTTGCTCATCCCCATCCTCCCCTACATCTTGCTTTCTTTGTTTTAGCCACATTGACCATCTTCAATTAATTGAAGTGCCATGCTGCTTCTTACCCTGTGGGCCGCATAAAATACTCCTATTTCTTTGCTTTCCTCAGGTAACTCTTAACTTATCTTTAGATCCTGCTTCACTCATCACCCCCCAGAGAAAGCCTTCCTGACATTCCGGTCTAGATCAAATCTTCCTATAATGTGCTTTCATGGTAACATTTGCCTCTCCTTCATTAAATATTTCACCTTCATAATGTTATATTTATTGATATAATCATTTCCTTTATCGTTACCTCCCCTATAGGTCTTATGGAGGACAGGAAACATCAATTTTTTGTACCACCAGACTCTAGCACAATGTCTGGCTATCAATGAGTATTTGTTAAGTACATAAATGAAAGAGATTTTATTAGTGTTTGAAATGCAAAATCATATACAGAAAGCAGACTTTCAGCATTTGAGGGTAACATTTAACCACGGATGGGGAGGGGTATTTTGTAAATTTTCCTTTTGCTGCCCTTATTGGTCAAAATGTGTTCCTTAAGAACTTGGGAAGCCTCAGAGGTGATCCAGACGTCAACTGGGAGATAAACAAGAGGGAAGGTTAAGTGGTTAAGAGGGAAGGTTAAGGAATCAAAACCCCTCCCATGCTCTCCACTCCACTTGAACCAGATTAAATTTTATTTTCCATGTGTTTTACGTTAGACTTCCATGGACTACTTTGTTTGAATAAGTGCCTACTCTTCCTCTTCCCACTCAAAACAGTTTGAAGTTTACTGAACTAGGTATGTCAATGTACAATAGACTGAAAACTGAAGCCCACATTAAATAAGGGAAATAACCACATTAAATAAGTGAAATAACTGCAAGCTGCAGAGGTGGCTAATGTAGAATCTTCATATTAGATTAAATATATATATATATATTTATTTATTTATGTTGTCAAGAGGAAGAAAATCTCCTGGGAAGAATATAGTAGTCCTCTAACAACAAAGAGAAATCACTCCTTCCCCTCTTCTCCTTTCTTCTCCTTGGAAGTTCCCTTTCCCTCTTGCTGCTGTTATTTTCACAATATTTGCTACATTATCAAAAAATGGACTTCATAGATTAAATGTGAATATTTCATTTTCTGACTTTGAAAAGGAGAAGCATTCTGGTAACTAAGTTTCCCAGGCAGTTTTCATTCTCATTTGCCAGATGGAAATCCCAGATATTTTTAAAAGTCAGAACTCTCCCAAAATAACTATAGACTGTGAGTCATTTGTATTTCTGAAGTAAATTTGAATATATTCAAACATTATCTCAATCTATATAGATACATTTCTCCTTTGCCAAGGAATTCTAATAAGCAGAACACAAATTGGAGGCAAAATATGTTATCCCTTCTTTGCAAACACCAGAGGGCACTAAATACTAAAAAAGAAGTCAGAAATCTTACAAAGTGTACATAAATAGATTTGCTCACTAGAGGGAGCAAAGAAAAAGTTAAAATAATACACTGTATACTTGAAGAAATTCTCTCTAAATGGAATATACCTATGCTTCTTTAAGATAAGGGAACACATTATTTTAATCTAGAGAAACATATTACTATCAGGAAAAATATAATAAAAATCAACCAGAAAAGATAATCTCTTCCTCAAGTATCTTAAAGTCATGGAGAACCTGTATCTATATCATACATATCATTGCTATCTTGTCTTTCCCTCTCTGTCTCTCTCCTTCCACTTTCCCTCCCTCTTATCCCTCTATGTCTTTCTCCCTCTCTACACCTTTAGGTCTAGCTTTTTACCTTTATATATCTATAGATATAGATATAACATAAAGCAAATAATAAAACCCTCCAACATCTCAATAGAAAAATGAGCAAGGCATGAAAACAGAATTCACAGAAATAGCATGGAAAAAATGTTCATCTATAATAGTAATATAGCATTGCAATATTAAACAAAAACAAAATTATACTGTTCAATGCTAGTAAGCATATAGAAAAATAGACATTCTCATACACCACTGGCAAGAGTAATGATTGATTTAAAAAAAAAAAAATCTCCAGAAAACAATGTGGAGATGCATGTTTGTAGATAGATAAAGAGAGATAGCAAAATAGATTTTTTTCAAACTGAAAAATTTAACTCTTTAAATCTACCTTAAGAAAATCATAAGAAATATGTAAATATGCATGTACAAAGACATTTATTTGCCAGAGCAACATAATACTAAACAAGTGGAAATAAACTTAATGCCTTATAATAAAGAAAACTGTACAATAAATTACTATTATAGCTATAGGTAGAAAGAATTTTATCTTTCTTGAAAAGTTGTGTCTTCAAAAATTATTAAATGACATTTAATATAGTGGTAATTTTTTTTTAAATAAAATATAATTATATACACATTATGCTCCAAATGTATTTTTAAAGTTCCCTTTATTAATAGTGGTTAAATTTATGTAGTAGGATTAAAGGTACTTTTTATTTTATTCTGAAATTTCTCATACTTTCTAAATGTTCTAGAATGGGCAAATTATCAATTTCATGGTTAGAGAAAAAATATTTTTAGCTTTTATTTTGAAGAAAAATCAGAGTTTTCAAAAAGATAGAAGAATAGTAAAAATAGCTCTTATTAGGGTAAGTTTAAAGAACTGAAAATGTTCAGTATAAAAGATATATCCCAGATGATGTCATAGAAATGACAGCGTGAGGTGAACCTCTTAAAGTCTCCTTTGGAATTTACAACGAATTGAACAGCTATAATTCCATGAAGGACTCCCCCCACAGCAGACAGGCAAGACTAAGAGATGCATTACTGAAATCATCTAAAGGTGGGTATATTGGGCTAGCAGGGGAGGAGGGAAGCAGGAAGTGTGGTGATGCTGGCCGTGAGAGCACAGGACGCAGACCTAGCTTGGAGCTCCACGCTCCCTGCATTCTGGAGTTACTGCAGCTGGGAGAGGGAAGAACTCAGACTGCTAGGGCTCTGCTTATGGCCCACCATCCTACCTGAGGGATCAGCACATAATATGGCTGAATCCAACTCTCACGGCAGAGACCTAGGAGCAAAGACTGAGGGAAGAAGGGTGAAAACAGCAGTTTAAGCCCTCACTACCAAGCAGAGGACGGAAGGCATAGGCAAGAGTCTAGCCACCCCTTCCCCACCTTCCCAGAGCTTGCCCCACCCCCACCCTTCCAGTGTTAGAAGAACAGTACCCTTGTCAGATCAAAAGAACAGAATTTTGTAGTTCTGAGATCTGTGGTCCTCAGCGACAGACTTTCAGCCCAACTAGTTTGGGCAAAGGGGAGGTAGCTTTGGGTGTAGGACTGGCTGTGCCAGTGGTTGTCGCCATTGCTCTGGGCCACCTCTCACAACCCACCCCGCCCCTGCCCCCACTTATCTGGGTGGATCCCTGCAGAGGTAAACAGAGCCGCTGAAACACAGGCCCTGAATCTGGTGCAGGAAGAGCTTTGGAACTTCAGAAGCTTTCCACATCCCCCGACGGAGGCAGTGCCCTGAGACCCAGGCAACCTGCTCACAAGGAGAAGACCAACTTCCGGGGAACCCTCGACTGTATGAGAAGCCAGAATAATGCAGAGAAAATATAACACTACAGCATGAGAGAGTATTAAAGGCTGTAGTTGGAAAGAATATAAAGAATTCTACCAACACCTACTGGAAAGCAAAGGAAAGTCCTTTTCCTACCAACCTGTTGCAGAACCCACTCCTGTAGATGCTTAAGAAGTGAAATAATAATTCACTAATCACCATGAATAACCAAAGTAACAAGGCAGCTCAGAAAGAAAATGAAAAGTCTCCAGAAAATGAACCTAAAGACATGGAAATACGTGACATAAATGACAGAGAATTCAAGATTGCAGATCTGAAAAAACTCAATGAGATGCAAGAAAACACAGACAGGCATTTAATAAACTCAGAAACACAATCAAAGAACAAAGTGAACATTTTACCAAAGAGATTGAAATTTTAAAAAAGAACCAAATAGAATTTCTGGAGATTAAGAACTCAATAAAAGAAATGAAACAGCCAGCTTGGGTAATAGAGTTGAACAGATGGAGAAAAGAATCAGTGACATCAAAGACAGAAATGTGGAAATGACAAAGATGGAAGAAGAGAGAGACTAGAGAATTAAAAGAAAGGAAAGACGGCAGCTGAATGGCTCAGTTGGTTAGAGCGCGAGCTCTGAACAACACGGTTGCTGGTTCCCGCATGGGATGGTGGGCTGTGCCCCCTGCAACTAAACTGTGACTAAAGATTGAAAACGGCGACTGGACTTGGAGCTGAGCTGTGTCCTCCACAACTAGATTGAAGAACAACGACTTGGAACTGATGGGCCCTGGAGAAACACACTGTTCCCCAATATTCCCCAATAAAATTTAAAAAAAACACAATTTTTTTGAAGAAAAAAACTCTTAGAACTAATAAATGAATTTAAACTAAAAAATAAGTAAATAAATAAATGACAAGAAATGAAAGAACTCTGCAAGAACTTTCTGATTCCATCAAA